>NW_022709902.1:0-1966 GCF_011630105.1 Anneissia japonica | reverse complement strand
ATTCTTGATATGGAATCGATTGTCATAAAACCAGTAATTGGTATGATTTTCATACACAGTAATTATAACTCGTCATGTGATCAATCACAATGTATATTCAATTATTAATTTTGTAATCTATATAATTTGTTTGTGATCGATAACTCATTTGGTGTATTGTCGATACTACGTGAGTTTAGGCAGTGGTTTGTAATTGATTTATAATATGTAAGGCCTACAAAGAAATTCTACATTTGGTTAGTCAGACACGACATCGTAATGTTCAAAAAACGATTATTAAAGAAGCTAGAAGTGATTGCATTTCTTAGTTAAATGTGTAGGCCTATTTACACATATTCTGCTAAATGGTCTTCGTTTGTGATCGCAGATTATTGATAGCTTGTCAGTTGTCACTTACAACTTTTGAAGACTTGTTAAACCACTGAAGGCACCCTTTTTCAGACTTGTTATTTTGTTATCATTCAAATACCTTGAAAACGAAAAAGAACAGACAATATAATTAGTAAGCGAAAATAAACTATTTAGAACACGTTCCAAATTGCAGCAGATACTAAACTCATTCGAATATCTGTGAAGTACAAGACCGAATAAAACAAATGTATCGAAAACGGTATTTGTTATTACTATTGAGAAAATTATATATCGTCATTATTTCTGTTGTTGATGGTAGTATTTATTAGTAGTAGACCTATACCTGATTGTGATAACATTGTAGTAGGTGATAACGGTAGTACCAAGTAAGTGTAAATATACAACAAAAAAAGTATCAAGATCGTAGGTCCTTAACTCGTTACTTTCCAAGTCCCTATAAAGAATTTAATCAGTAAAAACTATTAAAATAACATTGTTAAACAGAAATCGTCATTGTTTTATACACAATCTGGGCATTGGTAATTGTTTGTAACCGATAATTAAACTAAACGATAATCCTAATACTTATACATGCTACACATTCATTTACTGATACAGGCCTGGGCCTACACATTCATTTTAATCAATATTATTTTTATGTGAAATGAAATGTGAAATTATTTATTTGTAGAGCAATATATTATTAGTATGTAATCGATTGTCATGAAACCATTGATTTTCATACTCGGTAATTATTGCTCTTCATTAATCAAGATGTATAACCAATTTGCTGGTTTTGTAATCGATATTATGTGTGTGATCGATAACGTCATGTGGTGTATTGTCGATAATACGTGAATTTATAGAAAGTGGTTTGTCTTTAACTCGTTCAATCATGAATTAAATTAATTACAATCTATTAAAAAAAAAACAGTATTGAAAATAAACAGAAACCTCCGTTATTGTGTAAAAAACATAAACCTCATATGGCCCCGTTATTCAACCTATGACCCTCGGGTCAACTCCGGCCCGCCAAAAAATTTGATCCAGCCCCGCTACATTGCTCAAAAATAAATTATTTCCTGATCGATTTTCAGTATTGTTACAAAAGAATACTAAAGAAGTGGAGACGACATTCACATGAGTAAAAATGCTTTACTTAATCTCATAATTTTAGGCATACAGGAAAACGTTAGAATTAATAGGAATAATGACCCTAGCCTTGAATAGGAATGTCACCTAGACAGAGAGTTAACTATAGGCCTATCTAGTGGCGTTGAGTATTAATAATTGACTTGGGGAAAGGGCGAGTGTTGGGAAATAAATAATTATATTGAGAGACAAGATCGGGGTAGGCCTACATGAACCAATTTGGAAATTCTGGACCTTGTTGGGAATAAGTCTACATACTTTTAGGAACACTCATGCTTTGAAAACGTTATTTCAAAGTTTAAAAGGGCCATTTCCGGGCATCTGAAATGTTTATTTTAAAAACTTGCTTGGTGGGGCTGAGGTAGTGGTAATGGTTGTGGTAGAGTTGCCACTGCACATCTCTCATTTTTAAAAAAGCAAAAGGCCTATCACGGTTCATGTTAAAGTATCATCAATCTTAGGA
>NW_022709901.1:0-563 GCF_011630105.1 Anneissia japonica | reverse complement strand
TCCATTCCTAGTAATGATATGCAAAATTTATAGATAAAATTTTCTGTGTTTAATTATGTTTAGACCGAGTACACAAGAGAGAGACACAATTACAGAAGGATATTCACGATAAAAATTATTCCCACTCATGTTCTAACTGATCCTGGATACCTATTGAAACAGTTGATGATAATGATGATGATGATGATGATGATGATAATGATGAAGATTACAAATTACAGGAGATTAATGAGCACAATTAAAGGTGTATACCATTCTAAAGCTAATCAACTATACAATAGAAAAGATGTTTTTAAAATTATGCTGCTTTGTTCAGGTTTACTGGGGACACATCACAAATTATTTATAGAAATTTTTTTCAAATACCATATTTATAGAGGGTGACCCTTCCAAATTAACCTAAAAGGTCAGTTGACAATCAGGGGCCCTCCCAAATAAGATGTTTTTGGGAAGAAAAAAAAATCCTGTACAGTCACAGGATTTGAACCCAGGTCCCTGACATTGAAAGGAAAGAAATTAATATCATTTCTTACCTGTTCTCTTGAAGTCTGCACATAGTTTTA
>NW_022709900.1:0-1891 GCF_011630105.1 Anneissia japonica | reverse complement strand
TTTGTTTGTGTTAATTGGGTTTTTACACTAAGCCTGTTATCAATTCCCCACTACGAAGTGGAGTACCGTAGCCCAGGAAAATAATCCCAACGCGTGGCCAACTATGGGATTAAACTGCCCTTAATCGCATCGCGTGGTCCACTCGTATACGCGTTGCTTTATTTTGCGAGGCTCCCTTAGAGGATATGTGGAATTATACTGAAATCTTGAGTTTCAATATGGCTGCCGTTTTACGTTTTAGAAACCTGTCTCATTGGCTTCACTGACCCTAATAACATATAGTTAGACACCAGATATGCCCGTTTTCATTGGATATAAGTGAAGTTATGAGTCAATATCATAATTTTGGCGGCCATTTTGAAAAAAAAATATGTTCCGCCCTTTTTCTGGAGGTTCTCCCTCGCTCAATTTTCTTATTTATTTATACCCTAGTAATGCTTAATCAGCAGTAAAACCTTGGTCCCAGAAAAATGGTCACGGGGCCCCTGATTTTTACTATACTATGGTGCCAGTTTCATAGAATCTATCAGCAGATTTCCTGGAAACTCAGTGAAACTATCAATACTTAGGCACAAAATGTAGTCTAGAGCTATTATATTTCATTTGCCCACAATGAAACTTTAGGGGCATCATGTGGGCTAAGTGTCTTAACTGAGGTGTGAATTTTCCAAAAATTGAGATATATACTTTTGTGATATTTTGGGTCAAATGTCAAGGTCACGTTACTTGACCTATATAATATCAACTTCTTCCCTATCCAACGGTACCAGAATTTCTCCAATACGTTGAGTTTCAAGAGAGATATCAGCAGTTGTCTGTCAGAAGGTGAGTTTTTTAGCCAAATCTCATGAAAATTTCAAATTGATCTAACTCATCAGAAAATGCTGGCGCGGAGCCAAAAATTTCACTGTGGGGTTATCCCAGGTAGAACCCCAACATGTAAAATATTGGGCGATTTGAAGGGGGTCGGGCAAAAAAGTGTGTGGGATTCATATGGAATGACTCTATTACTTTTATTCATATTGAATATGAACGAAATGTCTGTGAGAATTCAACATTAAAACAATACATAGAATGGTTTTAATCTAAACTTTCATCCTTTCATCAGGATCACTACTATAGCAGTTAGTAGCCTTGCCTAATAGTGTGTATGTTGTACTTCACTGAAGCTGATTGATTTTGGTTTCGAATTTTTTAGAAAATGCATCTGGGGTGGCACCAATATTTGCCCGACGAGGGCGGCCGGGGTCCCCGACCGGGCCGGTGGGGGGGGGGGTGCGGTGATGCCCCGGTAAGGGTTCAGATTTCCCCGACAAAAGCAAAATGGGCGTGGTCGAGCTTCAATTAGAAGGTCTGGAAAGTGGTCCAGGGGGCGAAGCACCCGAAAATTTTAACAATTTAGGTGTTTCAGAGGCTTACTTAATCGATTCTAGAGTCTACTAATATGTAGAAAATACATATAATTTTTTCTTTCCCCAACGAATTGTGATTTTTTTTCCCGACGGGGCCAGCTCTCCCTAGTAGGGGGTGGGGGTCGGCTCTGGCCCCCTTCCCCCTCCCACTGGCGCTACACCTGACATGCAACATGTTGACCAGAAATGAAGTTTATGACCTTTGACCCTAGGTACCCTGTAGGATATTTATATCTCCATATTCTTTGTTATTATTCAGGTTTATTTATTCAAATTCAAATCACAAAAAGGCGAACAGGTACAAAAATTCACAAAGCAAAAGTCAATAGCAATATAAAATTGAATTGGAGACTAATGGTGTTAAAACAGAATTACAATAAAATTACAAAAATACATTAGAAATACAAGTAGAACATATAAAAATACATTGAATTAAAAGCAATATTATTTAAAATTACTGATTTATGTACAATTGAATT
>NW_022709899.1:0-801 GCF_011630105.1 Anneissia japonica | reverse complement strand
CAACAATGTTGTGGGAAACAATGGATGGATTATGGTAGAAATACAAATACGATAAGCAACAGCTAAAGATTAAAAGTAAGTAAACAGCCAGAAATAGAACCAGAGCGTTCGGAAAACACTAGTCCTTCCTCAGAGGCAAGTGTGTGAGAGTAGAAAAAGCCAGATAATAATATAAATTGAGGATTTCATGCAAGCATGATTAGAAACAATAGGCTAGGTGAGATGAGAATAAACAGCGTGAACAGGAAAGCCAAAACTAAACTATAGAGGCAGGCCTCTATAAATAATCCAAATGATTTATACAGAGATAAATTTGGAATGCCAATAGTTTAATTAGTGTACTAAACGTTCCTAATATTGAGTCGAAATGGTGTGGTGGTTTTAAGTAAATGTTTCCAGTGATCCTCTTTATCTTTACAATTTTTGTCGCTCCAATTGGCATTATGGTCTATTGCAATCATTCTGAAATTTGAGATTGAATGAAAGCTAATTTGAAATATTCGGCTACTGGTTGATCAAGCTTAGCTGTTCCGATGGGTGATCTATGTCGTGTCAATCTCATACGGAGAGAGTTTGTTTTTTTCTCCGACATATTGTTTACCACGAATATTACAATATATGAGATAAACGACATTTTTGGTGACGCAATTAACTGATTGCCTTATCCAAAATATGTGGTTTGTTTGGTTGCTCTTGGATGATTGTGTAGAATCAAGCAAAGAGCATGTTTTGCATGATGAACCACAAAGATGACTGCCCAACTTATGGCTGTCGCAAGAGTTGGTTTGCCTTTTGAATTTA
>NW_022709898.1:0-616 GCF_011630105.1 Anneissia japonica | reverse complement strand
TGTAAGCTAAATTACAGTGATTAATTAGTGAAGATATGGAGACAATTATTTCAAAGTTTCCTCTTCCAAAGAGGGGATGAAAATGCTTTGTGATAATAAGTACGCCAAGGTGCTCATTTTCACAAAGGAATAAACGCAGCTGGTTAGCTAACTATATGCAAATGTTACATGAACACATGGGAAGGAAGGTGCAATATCACATTCTGTTGCCTAACATACAACTGTACTGTAGCGTGAGGGTGGGTGGGGGGAGAAATGGTAAGCATAAGTTGGTTAGCCAACAATATGCAAATGTTACATGAAAACCTGGGAAGGATGGGACATCACGTTTTGTTGCCTAGCCTACTTATGTACTGTGTAGCGGAAGACTAACTATTTGTTAGTAAGGCCAGGCCTAAGTAGACAGTGCAATTATATGTGATAGAAAATACACTTTCGAAAGAAATAATTAAAATAAGAAAAAAAAATTAACTAAGAATAATTCAGTTGCAGACGTACCTTGTTTAAGTATTATACAATGCTAACAACGCGTCTCTTGTAGCCATAGCTTTGCATCCATGTGCAAAGCAGTGGTGTTTATCCATGAAAAAGCACGCTGGGATAGTTTGCCTTACCA
>NW_022709897.1:0-540 GCF_011630105.1 Anneissia japonica | reverse complement strand
AAAGCTGGGCGTAATCCATTATAGCTGACAGGTACTGTTGCACGTCTGACGAGGAAATGAATTCGGACTTTGTGTGAAACTTTCTTTAAAAAAATAAAGGTGTTGCATCATCACTTCATCTGTCCCGGTTGTGATGTCATCGAGACTATTTTGTTTGTATCACGAAGCGTTCCGCCCCTCAGAGTATAGTATCGGTTGTAATTATTTTGTTCCGCATCATTATTGTCGTGTCTACCTGGTGGGTTGTAAAGTGTGGAAAATCTCGCATTCTGAAGGCAGTAACGTTCGTTTTCCGTGTCTGTTCCTCTGCAGGGCTCCCAGAAGGTCCTCGGCAATATCGATTTGATTCCACCAAGGCGTCTACGACGGCAACTGATGAGCCATCCCTTCACGCGTAACGTTCCGCTATACCATTGCTCGTATGTATAACGAATATATTCGATCCCGGCGCAGGATCGGTTATGTTGAGTTTCTATGTTTCCATCCGGGTCGCATTCGATCTTGTTAATGAACTTTTTCAGCATCTGCTCTTCCGTTTGG
>NW_022709896.1:738-932 GCF_011630105.1 Anneissia japonica | reverse complement strand
TTTGACCTAAAATGACGCGATTTCATGCGAGTTGACGCAAGTGGACTGCTTCTACACCGCTGTATTGCGGTGTGTTTTCCGACGACCAGCAGCCTAGGAACGTAATAAAACGGTAATTTTCTTAAAATTGCAGAAGATATTTTGGTCGAACTTTCTATATTTGATTCAAGACATATTACTTAACTATTGTAGGC
>NW_022709896.1:0-661 GCF_011630105.1 Anneissia japonica | reverse complement strand
TCACTTTGTATAAGAGGGAATTCCCTGTCAAGAAAATTTAGTAATTGTTCTGACAAAGTGTAATGTCTCCTTTTTAAATCATACCGTGTGAATAATATGTTCTGTCTTTCGTTATCATGCAAATTTTATGTATGGTTCTTTAAACTGCATCTAGTAGACACTGTAGTGCCACTTAGTAACTCTGTTCCTTCATTTTATGAGTATTTGCATAAATCTTTGTATTGCTTCATTAATAGAACTAACAATAGTGTTTACAGTCTGGTATCTTTGTCAAAGTTAATGCTCTGTTTAACTGCCAGATGAGTCTTACTTGGAATGAATTGCTCAGGGGCTAACTTTCTTAAATACAGTAATTATTTAAATCACCTTTGATGCCAGGGTGCCGCGTTTTGGGCACGAGGGCTGTGGAATTAGATTTTGATTGCTACCCCGGGATGTTTAGATTTTGTCTTTGTCTAGTTGATTTTGAATATTGTGTCTGTGTGCTATATCAGATTGGTTTTTTTTTTTCCTTATTTTTTTCTAGGTAACTTTTTTCGATAACCAACAACTGTATTATTCAATGGATTCTTCAGCTAACTAAGGACTGCATTTAGTTAATTGATGCTTTTGTTAATCATCAACTAGGCCCTACCTTATTCAATTGATGCTTCAGCTATGA
>NW_022709895.1:0-1027 GCF_011630105.1 Anneissia japonica | reverse complement strand
AATATATACACACAAAACTTGAGTTTAAATTGCAACACTTTACTCACCATGTTGACGACGGTGTATGTGTGAAACAAAATAAGCAAAGATACTAGAAATACAAGATAGAGTTCTCCACACAAAAAAAGTGTTCCACCGTGTTCCACCGAAATGCATGGTGGGAATACGAAATACGGGACGCCCCCTACAGCTGGATCTAAAAAAACTTGTGCCAAACTTTCGTTACCAAGTCGTCGCGTATTTTATTATCAATTCTCAATTAAAAAATTGTACACCGCGATGCGCTATTGCGACGTACGGTATTGGAGGGCGTTGCTGTGCAGTAAATTGCAACACATCATACAAACAGGGTCATAATTTATATCGATTTCCAAAGGATAGAGAAAGGTAAAATATTGCACTGACATTAAACAAAAAAATTATCTATATATATTATAAATATATATTAACATTTTGTTTTTTAAAACTTGACATATGAATTAGCCTAGGCCTATTGACTTGCGTAGCTAAGATATTGAAGAAAAATAAATAAATAAATAAAATATAATATAATAAATAAAAATATTATAATTAATATTATAATATTATTATAATAATAAATAAAACTACTGAAAACATATCTTTTTTCAAAATTAACTTGAGCTTATTGCTTCAAATCATTATTCAACTCTGTAAACGCTATGATATAGTTTTCTATGAATAGCGTATCTAAATACTAATACTAATACTAATACTAATACTAAATAATTAGACTAGCCTAAAATAATGAAAAAAGTACTAAATATTACTCGTTCGTATAATAACGCTAGTATTGTATGCAGTTAGTTATTTATGAATGACGTGAAAATGGAGCTCTTTTGGTAAAGGAAATTGAATAATATTAATACAGGTCTAACTCTAATTACTTCAGACCACTTTTTGGACCGGGATTTCCATGGTCTACCTACCTAGCATAGCCTATATCCGCTTTTTAGTCTCTAATTAGAATAATAAAGCCGAATTTTTATATTATCTTTTTATATCTTAA
>NW_022709894.1:0-760 GCF_011630105.1 Anneissia japonica | reverse complement strand
TTAGTTCTCACATCACTCCGGCTAATGTGCGTCAACTACCAATCACTGCTAGACGTTTTGATTACCAGCTAACATGTTCCCACTGCAAGTTAATCTGGCTAAGGTGCATCCAACGCAAATCAATGTTTCTGGTTTCAATCGCACTCACTCAACTCTGGCTAATGTATACGCTCAACCACAAGTCAGCTTTCTTAGTTTCCGTTACTCTGGCAAACGTGCAACATAAATCATGTCTGATACATCAATTATAAATTAACATTTCACAAATTTAGCTGGTCTTCATATCTCGCAAGATTCAAAGATCATCAATTTACACATTCACGATCATCATCGGCAATTTATATCCTAGATCACCACATGGATTCAATGCAGATCATCATATACGATTTAGATAGCATTAAGAAATGAATGCAAGATCAAGATATGGATTCACGAACATCAATATACAAATTCAAGATCAACAAAAATGGATTTAAGATAGAAATTCACTCCAGAATGGCGCACCATTCTACTTTGACGTCTAACCTGCTTGTCACTGTGGTCTTCACATATCACAATTTCCGCAGAAACATTACCCTGCATGAGGCTTTACTCTAGCCTTACTCTACAGTCTATGGCAATACTAGTGTGTATAGCGACCTGGACAAAGCCACGGTTTTCGTACATCATTATCGATCGCAACCGATTCAAATTCCACCAACCCAACCGCTTTAGCACGGAATTATTATATACTACGGAGCCGATATCGCTACGCAAGACG
>NW_022709893.1:0-1187 GCF_011630105.1 Anneissia japonica | reverse complement strand
GATACTTATCTTGGAATTCCGTCTTTCCAAGATCAATTATCTTTGAATTCCGTCTTTCCAAGATATGTTATCTTGGAATTCCGTCTTTCCAAAATACGTTATCTCGGAAAGACGTCTTTCCGAGATAAATTATCTCGGAAAGACGTCTTAATAAGTATTTATTCCATGTTTCCAAGATAATTATCTTGGAAACTCGGAAACTCGGAAGGTCAATTTAAGCTTCCGTACTAATGCCATACGCAGCAAAAGTCCATTTCTAGTGTTGTTGTAGAATGTATTTCAAACTAGGCTGGTTTTTGATTTACGTTTTGGAATAGAATTTGTAGAGGGCGTTTGATCAAGTCAGACCTACGTTTTGAATTTGAATTAAATTTTAAAGAAATTAGAACTACATTTTGAAAAATTTGAACTACGTTTTGAAAAAATTGAACTTCCTTTTTGGAAACTAGATCTACATTTTGAGAAATTTACACCTACATTTTGATAAATTAGACACTGAATTTTGCAATTACATTTTGATTTTAACATGGACTTTTGCTGCGTACGGCACCCCATGTTAGTGCAATGATTCGCTGTTGGTCACGCTGTTGAAGTGAAATAAAAAAAGAAAAAATTTCACATTTTTATTAAGATTAGGTGTCTGGTGTACTGTAATTGTATAAGATTTGACATGAACTTCCTAATTTTTAGATTTACTTTAGGTATAAGAGTAACAGAGCATTGTTATGTTGGTTTATTTTTCTGTACTATTGTTATATTTGTGATATTTTTTAAATATTTGTTTCATTATAAAGATGCCACCCATCTCAAAGTAATCCAAAAATATACCAAAGGATTAAGGATAGGCTTAATTAGCTTATCAATTATTTAGCCTACCGCAGTACGGTAGTGTACATCAAAAGTGTTTCAACGTCACCACTATTACAGCACAGAAGAAAAACACACGCATTCTCTTAATTTTGTATGCAAACGAAACATTATATCACTTCAACAATTAGTTAGAATACACACTTAACTTGTCAATACACAAATAGAAACAGATATGATTAAAACGTACAGGATCACAGCTCAGCTGAGTGGGGCTCAGACTGTATTACAATCGGTAGTCACTTCTTGCGGTCACACAACAGCGAGGTTGACTATGCGTATTTATAAGCTACATTTTTCAACCGTAGTTATGCATATTC
>NW_022709892.1:0-804 GCF_011630105.1 Anneissia japonica | reverse complement strand
CAGTCTCTGATAATTCGGATTCGACGGGAACGTAGTGCCGACACGTCACCTTCGCATTTGGGTTAATCTTCTTCACCAACTTAAAGATCTCCCGTTCCCAAGATTCGTCCCTTCCGATTATCAGGTAATTGCTCGAAGGCGGATCCATCTCTTCTCCCTGTCTGCTATCGTCAAAATCAAAAAACACCTTTACTTTCGAAGATACATACACGCCCAAAGAGGCAGTTGTCTTTACTCAGACACCATGTCTTCCAACGCGGAGGTCGGATCGGTTGCGGAAGCGAAAAGCCTGCATTGGTGTTTCACGTTAGACGACGCTAAATACCGGGAAGTGGAGTTTTTGGAAACGCTGATCACGGACGAGGTGGCCAGAGAAATTTTCCGCGTGCAGTACGTGAGAACGTCCTGGAAGATAGGGGAAGGCGGCACTCGTCAACATCGAGGATGGATATCGTTCGTGCGCGAAAAGAGTTTGCGGGATTGCAAGACCTTAATAGGGAGGGCGAACTTCGACATAACGAGAGGTTCCCTGTGGAAAACGGACTACCACTACGTAAAAGACGGCGACCCGACGATGGCGGGTGGACGCTTACCTCTTCGAAGAAGCAACCGGAAGAAAAAGAACAGTGAATGAGACGAAATAAAAGAATTTGAAAAAAAAAAAATAAATTTGTGTCAATTTTCTCTTATTTTATTTCAGTCAAAAATACATCACAAACACTACAACCTTGTCGGCTGTCAAGTCCCTTCTGAACCGCACAGTCTTCGATCCGCACGACGGTGTAGGGACCTCGGTCCGTGTAC
>NW_022709891.1:0-975 GCF_011630105.1 Anneissia japonica | reverse complement strand
AAAGCAGCATGTTCTCCTACATGTGTGCCTGCAGGCTGTGTGCACTGCCATTGAACTGTTCATACAATTTTGATAGATATAAATTTACAGTACTTTGTAAAATCATTTGGAGAGTCCCTTTAAGTCTTCACAATCCCTTTAAATTTGAATACACATTACTCTAGTTTCTAAATACAGACACATTATTAATAATGCAGCAGTATACTAAATAAAGACATGCTAATGTTTTCAACCTGAAAATAGTTCAGATATAGATTAACAATTAAATCTTAGCTTTAGGATATACCTAAGTTTGATGACTAGCTCTGCTATTGGTACATATAATTAACAAATCAATAGAGATTTTAAAGTAAAATGTAACAAAAAATCATTACCAAGCCATAGTATAATGAGTCTGGGAGATTTTCAAAGTCCTCTGGATTGTCCTTGTGTTCCAAAGCGTACACAGAAAATGAGATTGCAATGAGTGCTAGGAAGCTAATATACCAAGTCGTTAGAAGCTCCTGTAAAAAATGACACAAGATTTATTCTTTATTCAATATTTATGAAAATTTAATTTGTGGCAATCAGGCCAAATTGTATATAAGTTACAATAGAATTTAAAAAAAAATGGAAATAAACACCAAAATACATCAGAATCACCATTCAGCAATGACTTTTAAAGCCGCAATCGCACTGGATTTAAAATAGGGAAATTTTTACCGAGACTGTGGGTAACATTCCAATGGGTAAACTTTCTGTCGTTCGCACTGGGATTTATCGACGTGGTTAGTTTTACCACAGGCCATGGTGAAACTAACCATTCGTACAGATTCAACTATTGGGGGCGCTAAATCGTGAAAATCGGCCATTGAAACAAACCGAGTAAACAAGTGAAAAAAATGACAAAATTACTCAAAATCAAGACACTGAGCAAACACGCGCGAAATTAATCAAGATGTTTGTGTGTGACGTTTTATTCCAGGTCACAGCTCA
>NW_022709890.1:0-627 GCF_011630105.1 Anneissia japonica | reverse complement strand
ACCACCAGGTTTGCTATTCATTATCCACCATCAACTAAATTGCCTTAAAAAAAAATGGTTCGTGTGGGAATGGAACACACAACCACCAGGTTTTGCTATTCATTATCCGCCATCAACTAAACTGCCTTTAAAAAAAAAATGGTTCGTGTGGGAATTGAACACACAACCACCAGGTTTCCCGTAACATGATTAGTATATTTTTTTCTAATTTGCATAATGAATTTTTCAAACATTTTTGTCTATTTAAAAAAAAGTGCGTAAGTAATGGAAATGGTAACAATCAAAAATCGATTATAAATTTAATGCTACATTTTTAGACAAACAATAAACTCTCTTGGCCCACGGCCCATTTTTGACACCATGACCATGCGTAATATTAACCTGTAGTGTATATATACGAAGAATTTTTTCTAGTAAGATGACTAACCGGTACTTGCTGTGGTACTAGGTTTATCGCATTTATGGCTTAGGGACCGCGGTTTACCTCCCTGCGTTTAGTCGTGCTGGATCAGGAGTAGTAAACTCGGCGATCGTGGGTTCGATTCCCACACGGGTCATAGTTTTTTTTTAATTTTTAAATTTTTATTTTTTTTAAGGTCGTGGGTTCGAGTCCCACACGAGCTAGTT
>NW_022709889.1:0-824 GCF_011630105.1 Anneissia japonica | reverse complement strand
TAATCTTTATCAATGTTTCACTTTAAGACAATTTTAAGATATAACTGTGTAGGCCGTTGTGAATACATACTACTACTAGAACTAGTCAAGTCGACTACAAATCAGGCCCTGGAACTTAAAATGTGGGGTAGAGCAGGCATGTAGTTTTATTCATTATAGACAAGGAATGATTCCCATAGGTGTATGTGTGTGTGTGGAAGGGGGGTAGATATATACATGTTTGTCTTTTAAATAATTATTTATAGGTATCAAAACAAAAATGCAAAAATAGGGATCATTCACATAGTTAAAAGTACCTGAATACTAAGTTCAGGGGTCGTTGTAACCAAACACTTAGAAATAAACTCTAAGTACTACAAAATAGAGCAGCAAAATTGATAACTTGGAAGTCCAGATACGATTTCAGTTCACAGGCACTAAGAGACTTAAATTTGCCAAATTTCGAAAAAAAAAACCAGTATATCAACGAAGCTGTAACAATGTACAAGATAATTAATAATTTAGCACCATTCTACCTAAGAAACCGGTTTCAAAAACGTGAACATATAAATATAAAAAAGGTCAAATGACATTTTACGCTTACATAAACCAAAGACTGAATATAAAAAAAGAAGTTTTTCGTATCATGTGGTAGGAATCTGGAATAACCTAAATAATCCAAATAATTTTGCAACAACTGCTCCTAATATTTATACTTTTAAAAGACTAATAAATAACTGACAGGATTAAATATTTTAAATAATGAACAAAAAACATAAAACTTGTTCTACATTATTGTCATGACATCACTTTTTAGTCTTCAGTCTTTATAATGTTAATGTTTT
>NW_022709888.1:0-812 GCF_011630105.1 Anneissia japonica | reverse complement strand
CATAGCCCCGTAAATTGGTGTATTGTAAAACAAAAACAAAAAAGAAAGAAAACACAAAACTTTAATAAGCAAAAATTAAAACGGTATTGATGTTATGTTTTCAGAAGCTGTGAGATGAGGAGGAAGATATTATTTGGCGTGGGGAAAAGTTGGGCCGTCAAAAGTTAAAAAAAAAAAAGAAAGAAAGAAAGAAAAAGAAAAAATTGATCGCCCAAAATGCCTCAGATGTTATTTTTCGGCGTCTAGAAAACAAAAATTTTCGGGGGCATTCCCCCGGATCCCCTTGCGTTGAGAATTGTCTCGATCGGCCCCACTTTTGGCACCATTTTGGACATCTCTGGATCCGATCTGTGCTGGGGCGTCTGACCCTGTACCCTGACCAGTGGCTCTTTAGGCTCATTAACACCAGCTTGGACTCATTTTACTTTGGCCTGCATTAGTCATAGTATACTTACCTGGCATGAGACTTGCGCTTTCATGCCCCACACTCAAGCTCTTTTTTTTTGCGAAATTTCATACATTTTTTCAATAATTCATGATTTTCATGTGTCTGTTTGAATTAGATTGGCTATGGCTATGAAATATGACGTCCTCCCCATCCACCCTATCAAAACAAGTTAAACCTCTGATTTTATTGCTACTATAACTTTCACCTTGTATTTCTATCGTCTATCTACGAATAATTGACTAATGAAAACTTATAAAGTAATCGGTAAAGACCTACCAAAAGGAAACATATCACATGAGACTTAATGATGGTATTTAAAACTTAATACAATGCAATTCAATATACATTCCCATAGCGAGAACAT
>NW_022709887.1:0-999 GCF_011630105.1 Anneissia japonica | reverse complement strand
ACGTCGAACGTTCCTCCGTGATGAGATCGACGACCGCGATGCTGGCGTCGGGACCACCCTCCTTCTCGTTCGTCAAGGGGTGTTGGGCGGACACAAAAGTCAGGTCCAAATCTTCGAGCATCCGATTCACATCGGGATCTTTCATCGCGGACACTGCGACGTCCATCGCCCGACCGACCTTGAGAGCTTTCTCGCTGGAAAGAGCCGCCGAACCCACTATTCTCGCTCTTCTGATTTTCCACGCTTTGTTGTAGTACAGAAACGCATCTATCTGCTTCTTGACGGCCGTCAAGTTTTTGCCGTAAGCTTTGTAACTTCGACCTACACCCCCAGTCATGGGAACCAGCCGATGTTGGAACATGATTTTATTTTTGTTTTCGTTTCTTTTTCTAACATAACATGAAAAAAAAAAATATTTACGATAATACGCCAACACTTAACCCCTACATCGGGTGTGCGCCGATCGTAGCTAAGTGTATTTGTGTATTTCCGGACGCGATGTCTGCATCGGAGAATTAAAAAAATATAAGAAAGATGACATTCGGCACCAACGACGGCAACCTCCGATCCTTCGGAAAAGCGTTCGCCGACATACTGTGTATAAGAGACAGGGACTATGCTCTGCACGACGTGTACTCCTTGAAAGGCGTGCGAGCGTGGCACGATCACTTCGCCCTGCACCTGCAGAAACTCTTCTATCTGATGGGGGCGCTCATCTCAGCGGTGTTCGTCGTGAACGAGAGCGACAGAGTTGGCAGGCACCCAGGAAAGATAGACTTCGAATTCGTCACCCGTCCGCTGTTGTACGCGGTCGGCGTGGACGTGTTCACCATAATCGTCAACTTCCTGTACCTGATGACGAGAGCGGCGTTCGAGAAGCATCTGTCCAGGTTCAAAGAACCGGCGGTGTGGGAACGCATGCTGCTCCACGTACTGCCGGTCGCGGCGGCCGTCATGCTGGGTCTTCTGGCTTACAGCATCCCGTACTGCTTCTTGACG
>NW_022709886.1:0-561 GCF_011630105.1 Anneissia japonica | reverse complement strand
CGGCGCCTTGAGACGATTTTATTGTGGAAGGCGCACTACAAATATCCCACCATTACCATTACCATTACCATATGATATTTTGTGCAATGTTTGATATTCATGTAAACTCACAGGTTTGTTCTCTGGGATTAATGCGAGGATTCGATACTGAATAAATAATAATTAAAAAAAAGATCCTCTCTTGTGGTAGAATATTATTTCAGATATATAATGCTATTGAGGTGCAATATACTTAAAACACACTAATAATTTATAAATAAAAAAATGTAGAACTTAAACTATTTAATTGAATAATTAGGATGCACTAAATATATATTTAGGCCTAATTAATGACATAAGCTTGTGATCTGGTATATATATATATGGCTTTTTGTTCTTTTAAGGGTACCATCGCACCTCAAAACCGATGTCTCCTTTTTCACTGTCAAACTTCCTGTTGGAAAAAACATTGCCATCAACATCGATTGAAAAGTGCTTGGATCCACTGCCATCTAGTGTGTATAAAAGAGGAGGATTCTCGTCTACTGCAGTAACAGTGAACAAATAGTCGCCATCTTGTTC
>NW_022709884.1:0-796 GCF_011630105.1 Anneissia japonica | reverse complement strand
GAAGGGTCAGTAGAAAAATAATTCTCTTAAGAAAAGCAATTGTTAATACTGTAAGATACATTTGGTTAACATGGTCACAGGAGAAAACAAGATAATTTATACATTTTTCTTTTAGATTCTCTGGTACACCAACATTTTCTTCACACGATGAGATTTCAGAAGCTTTGCCAGAATTGGTATTTGTTGACTTGCCTGTATATGGCACTAGGTATGGTACAACATATATGGTATATTTTATATGGCTATTGTTGATATATATTACTGGTGCATAGTACAAGTATATGCCTGTAATGGATATTCAGTTATGCAGGTCCTGTACAGGTACCCATTTTCATTATCCCTTTCTCTATTTGGATCAAAAACCTTGTCCAATACAAATGCAATGTGACAAGCAATTGTCTCGAAACTCGCAGTCATTCAATCATTCCCCACCACTGTATTCCACTGACAAGCCGACATCTACACTAGCTGTTGCACTAGTTCTATTAACAGCGCAGGCAGTGATAACCATGTTTAACCAAGTACTGTACACCTAAAAATGTAGGGTTGCTTTTTTAAGAGTCTTGTGTATTTGAAAAAAGCACTTTTGAAAGCTGTAATTAATTAATTTGATACTTTAATGCCAAATGCATGAGCTAGGCCTGTATTGTCAGTGTGCTAAAAATAAAAAAAACATGTTTTTTTAACACTTTTTTACTGAAAACATTTATAATTTCAGGTCTACAACTGTGATTCTGATTGACCACAATGACGAGGTAACGTTTACAGAGAAGACCAGATTTAAACCAATGGACAA
>NW_022709883.1:0-1172 GCF_011630105.1 Anneissia japonica | reverse complement strand
AAGTCTAACCATCTGCTGTGAATAGTGCAAGTTGATTTTAGAAAGACGGAGTCTAGCAAAATGTTGGGTTATTATAAGTTGCTAGGGTAGTCTAGTAATGTTGAGTCTTAACAAATGGCAGGGATATAGTAAATAGCCAGCGTATCTTGTAAGTAGTAAGGGAGTCTAACCATACTGCTCTAACAATCTGCTTGCCTGGTAAGTAGCTACAAAGTATGTTCAGAGGCAGATCCAGGTGTGACAATAGGGGTGCTCACCTCACCTCCATTCCCCAGCCAAAATGTCTCTTAAGTGTGAATTCACTTATATAATATATTTAAAAAGTTAGCAACTTGGACCCCTACAACAGGTCACACCCCTCTTGGACCATTCTCGATTTGACTGAAACCCCTCACCCTGGCAAAAAAATCTGGATCTACCAATGATATTCAGTAGCAAAGGAGTCTAACAAACTGCTAAGGTGGCAGTGGGAGACGTAAGAATTGGTTTGAATGGGAATCTAGTAATTCTAGCAAGAACTATCACACTTTAGCTCCACATGTAAATTTGATGGTGTAGTATGCCATATTTGGGTGGTTTTTTTTTTACATAAATATGGTGATAGTGTATGTACAATGCTTTTAATTTCATTATTGTTCATAATTTGCATATTTTGATAATTTGTTATGCGTTTCATGTACACCAGATTTTAATATTGTTATTTTGAAGTCTTCAATGAATTGAAAGTAAATAATTGACGAATAAGAGTACTACAACATTATTGCACTGGTTGGACACTTTTCACACATATTACTTTAATTTTTACAAATATTTTTTGTTAGTTCACTCAGGCCATTTTGTTATTTTAATGAAATGAATACTGTATATCTAACATTATCATGTAAAGCCTTGGTGTTTCATTTACGTTACTGCATGTGTATCGCGTTCTGGAGAAGTTGAGACATGCATGCATGGCTTTGCGAAAGCTTCATGCCTGCATTTTTGTTCACATTGATATTAAACAAAGCCACAAGCCAAAGCCCAGTCCAGACTCCTAACTATCATTAGACAAAAGCATGACATGCCTAAATATGGTCGTGATATATAGGCACATCATGACCATTTATGGGCACATCATGACCATATATAGGCACATCATGACCATATATAGGCACATCATGACCATATATAGG
>NW_022709882.1:0-628 GCF_011630105.1 Anneissia japonica | reverse complement strand
TTACATTTTGACTCAACTTTTTAACATTGTCACTTTTTGCACAAAAGTGCTTATCTCGCCGAGTTTAGCACTTACTGCAAATTTTTGACTTTCCGCCATATTTTGAGTACTTTTCCGAAAAACTTCAAACTTTCAATGGAATAGCGTTTGTTTCAGAATATCTCACCGTGCCTAACAAAAAAAATTACATTTTGACTTAACTTTTTAACATTGTCACTTTTTGCACAAAAGTGTTTAACTCGCCGAATTAAGGACTCAGTGCAAATTTTTGACTCTCCGCCATATTTCGAGTACTTTTCCGAAAAACTTCAAACTTTCAATGGAATAGTCTTTGTTTCAGGCTATTTCACCGTGCCTAAAAAAACAAATTACATTTTGACTCAACTTTTTAACATTGTCACTTTTTGCACAAACGTGCTTATCTCGCCGAGTTGAGCACTTAGTGCAAATATTTGACTTTCCGCCATATTTCGAGTACTTTTCCGAAAAACTTCAAACTTTCAATTGAATAATGTTTGTTTCAGGCTATCCCACCGAGCCTAACAAAAAAAAATTACATTTTGGCTCAACTTTTTAACATTGTCACTTTTTGCACAAAAGTGCTTATCTCGCCGAGTTGAGCACTTAG
>NW_022709881.1:0-586 GCF_011630105.1 Anneissia japonica | reverse complement strand
CTATATCTATATATACATATATATTTATACATATATATATATACTGAAGCCGATGCAGCCACCTACATGTTTGCTCTTATATATATAGATATATAGTATATATATATATACATATATATACATACGTATATACACACACACATATATATATAATCTATATCATGCTAACTGTGTATGTATTTTGTATGTGTCACGATTTATTTTTATTTGTAAGTTATTTGTAAATTGTCCTAACGATATTATGACTTTTTATAGACTAAACTTATTACATGGTCGTCACTTAGATAATGATGAATTATCAATATACTATCCAAAACTATCTTTACCAATTAAAAATAATGGTTTGTATATATCATGGGTGCCAACATGTTGACAGATGACGTAAACATGGTCTACAGTAGTCAGCAATAAAAGTAGAGTACATCACACGTCTAACTCAATATTCATAAAACAACTCAACCACCCCCACCCCCACGCCAACAAGTTTGACACTATGCAACAAATAAACCTAATACATATTTATTGCCGTGTAAGCAAAATGTCCCGGATGAGGATTGTTTTGCTTATTATTCTTAATCAGTTACCT
>NW_022709880.1:0-627 GCF_011630105.1 Anneissia japonica | reverse complement strand
GTTTTGTGTTAAAACAGCAACTGATGGTGATTAAGTAATATGTTTGGGCAAGGAATTCCAAAGAATAGCAGCTGAAAGTAAAATGATCTATGACCAAAGGTTTGGTGTTAATTCGACAAACTACTAAAAGGTTCTTATCATAAAAATGGAGGCATGTACTGTAGGTCAAAAAGGTAAATGGGTTGTTTGTGAAAGTGCTTCGATAGTATATGCTCAGTGGCAAGGGTCCCTAAAAACAATAACATAGTCTGGTAGATTAATTATGGTTTTCAAAATTGGTGTAACATTCTTACATTTTTATTTTATAACATAATTATGTCATGTAAGCTATATATAAATACACATAAGCCAATGTATATATTTGTTCACATAAATTGTCTACACAATTTTATATATTTTATTATGATTTGTTTCACTGATAGGAATAATTTTTGTATTATTGGCTAAATTCCTGATAATTCAACTGGTTGCTTACCTTTAAAATAATTACTGTCATTTATTTAAGTATAGGCCCAATGGCAATCCTTAATACCCTAACCATAACTCTAACCCTAACACTAACCTAACAAAAAAAAAATTACATTTTCACTCAACTTTTTAACATTGTCACTTTTTGCACAAAAGTTC
>NW_022709879.1:0-1293 GCF_011630105.1 Anneissia japonica | reverse complement strand
CTATTATTAGAAACGATTGCGTTTTAGTATCTTACATGGGGGCACACTTCTATAAGACAAGCGAATGCAGAGGGTGCACTTTTTGATGATAGGAACTTCCATCGTTACTAGGTAGTGACATTTACCCAGTAGGGCCCGCACAATTTATGTGTTCCACATGATACACTTTCTTCATAGAGGGCGATAGTTAGAATAATGCCACTATTATTAGAAACGATTGCGTTTTAGTATCTTACATGGGGGCACACTTCTATAAGACAAGCGAATGCAGAGGGTGCACTTTTTGATGATAGGAACTTCCATCGTTACTAGGTAGTGACATTTAGAAATGAGTTTTGTGAACTTTTTGATATAATTTACAGAACCAGCTTCTATGTTAGTGTACCTGTTGAACAAGTAAACATGCTCGATTCTTAACTGTCTGTTGTTGTAAAACCCTGGCTTACATAAAATTGCAACAGTAGTTACACTGCATAGCTGTCCCAAATTTGACTTTATGGTATGCTGTCAATATAAGCTGTCAGCTATTGGTGTATAGTGACTTTATGGAAACCAACCTTGATGCGAAACAGGAGACTGAAGTTTGATGGACAATTTACAATATATACTGTATATTAATAAATGTATTACTTGAAGATAGATCAAAGTTTTTATTTTATCTGTATTATATCATCACCATAGCAGAGGTTCATCCATAATGTGAAAATAACAACATAAATTTAAATATTAATGTTCAGCAAAGTAAAGTGTAGTGTATACAATCTAAACATTTTCCTTTCATGACTGAATGGTCCAATACATGAAATATGGAATACAGGCACGACTACATTTTCTACCTTAAAAACCATCAGAATTCTGCATATCTCTGTGTGTCATTACATTTTATATAATTACATACTGACCGATAGACTGAAAAAAATGGAACCACAGCACAGCTCTTGAAGGCAATTTGTGTTTTACTTTTGAATATTAAACATTTATCTGGAAAAGGTACTTTTAGAGACTCATCAGCACAGCTCTAGAAGGCAATTGGTGTTTTACTTTTGAATATTAAACATTTATCTGGAAAAGGTACTTTTAGAGACTCATCAGCAAAGCTCTTGAAGGCAATTTGTGTTTTACTTTTGAATATTAAACATTTATCTGGAACAGGTACTTCTAGAGACTTGTCAGATAGCACAAGGTGCACACAGATAAAATGTTGCAACAGAAACTGCAATATTAGTTTAACCTTTAGGTACTTTGTTTATTCCCACACCACTATGAAAATGTACTAGAACATCAGCTATGTTA
>NW_022709878.1:0-850 GCF_011630105.1 Anneissia japonica | reverse complement strand
TAATTATATATTTGTAGCTCCTTACCTGAACTGTTAGAGAAGAAACGTTTGATTGATTCTCATACAAACTTGGCAACATCGTTATTGGATAAAATCAAGGTAAGATCAAAGAGATATCTTTAATGACATCATACATCATCATATTATTTTCATATTATTTTCATATATTTTAATGAATTTAAATTATCAAAAAATCTTTCACATATAACTAATTCTATATGTTTATGTGATTACAGGCACGGAAACTGGATGTATATTTTGAAGTTGAAGAGAGGCTGATGACCAAGACGTCACTAGATAAACCTCTGATGGACATCATCACTGATGTTGATGCTGGTACCGCGGAGGACAAGATGAGGATGTTTATTATTTTCTACATCCTTGGTCAACAACAGGTTACCGATGTAAGTTTCACTTCAAATGGCCAGACTTGCATGTCCAATTATTTCAGTCAGCCCATATGCATGCTTCTATGACTCTTAAAAATTCTGAGCTCAAAAGTTGACATTTTGAGAAAGTCTGTAATATCAAAACTATTAGTCAGAAATTATCAACTTAGAGATTTTGACTGTATTGTGTTTTTTGTAAATTGCTGAATAAATACAACTTAAGAAATTAAAAAAATAACCTGTTACATTTATAATTTTAACATAAACTTTGGTTTTTTTGTACATCAGGCAGAATTTGATCAATATTTACTGGCTCTCGAAGCAGCCGGTTGTGACCTATCACCTATCAACTACATCAAAAGATGGCGGTAAGCTAAAAAATATTCTTAATAACAACGCAGACATGTATGTGTTTGTTTTTTTTTCTTCACATCCAACAGCAAGTACACTTGCCACTTACA
>NW_022709877.1:728-987 GCF_011630105.1 Anneissia japonica | reverse complement strand
GAACGTCGAGTACACGGACGCTTCCGCGATCCTTCGATCGACTTCGTTAAGGCAGACTAGACGAGACTCTATTTCAACCTTTTCTGACAAATTTTTTTTTATGAAACTGGAAATAATTTGTCGAGTAGACAGACGTGGAGTACGCAGACGTCGAGTAGACGGACGTGGAGTACACGGACGGACGTCGAGTACACACTCGCGTCCGCGTCCCGCCAACCGATCTCGAGTACGCGGACGTCTAGTACACGGAAGGACTTCG
>NW_022709877.1:0-687 GCF_011630105.1 Anneissia japonica | reverse complement strand
ACGCGGACGTCGAGAAGACGGACGGACGTCGAGTAGACGGATTTCTGGACTTAGAAAATTTTCGACTTTTCTGGACTTAGAAAAATTTTCGAAAGTCTGTCGAGTCTGCTTTGATGTCGAGTACACACTCGCGTCCGCGACCGCAGACCGACCTCGAGTACGCAGACGTCGACGTGGAGTACACGTACGGATGTCGAGTACACACTCACTTCAGCGACTCGCCGACCGACCTGGAGTACGCGGACGTCGAGTAGACGGACGTGGAGTAGACGAACGGATGTCTAGTACACACTCGCGTCCGCGTCCTGCCGACCAACCTCGAGTACGCAGACGTCGAGTACACGAACAACGAGTACACACTCGCCTCCGCGTCCTGCCGACCGACCTCGAGTACGCGGACGTCGAGTACACGGAAGGACTTTCAGTAAACACTCGCGTCCGCGTCATGCCGACCGACCTTGAGTACGCGGACGTCGAGTACACGGGGAGTAGACGGACGGACTTCGAGTACACACTCGCGTCCGCGTCTCGCCGACCGACCACGAGTACGCGGACGTCGAGAAGACAGACGTGTCCTCCACTCGACTACCGTCGTCGCGTACGCCGATACGGCAGGCAAGATAAGTCTCTAATTTCAACTTGTAAAAATTTTCTGAAACTGGAAATAATTTGTGTCTGCGACTCGCT
>NW_022709876.1:0-1167 GCF_011630105.1 Anneissia japonica | reverse complement strand
TACACTGCACATATACAGACCGAATAAAATCGCCATGGATAACTGAAGGTATAGCTTTATCAATCTCCACTAAAGACAAATTATACAGAAAATATAAGAAAACCACAACATCCACAATTAGAATGCGAAAGAAACAATTTTATTTTGATCTATTTGAAAAACATAAACACAATATAAAAGAAACTTGGAACATTATAAATGAGATTCTTGGGAGTAAACGTAAAAATACTCTACCAAAAGAATTTAAATTTGGACAAAATGAATTAAAAGAACCAAAGCTACAGGCTGAAACATTTAATTCTTATTTTATCAACATCGGACAAAATCTAGCTAATACATTCAATAATGACAATACGCCAAGTGAAAATCCAAAGTCCTTTCTAACCGGTAACTATGTAAACTCAATGTTTTTTAGACCAGTAACTGAAAATGATATTCACGTTTATGTTAATAATATGAAAACTAACGTATCACTGGGTCATGATGGAATAAATTCTAATTACATTAAGCCTGTATCTCATACTATTATAAAACCACTTACTCATATTATTAACGTATCTTTGATGACTGGTTGTTTCTCTAACCAATTAAAAATTGCAAAAGTTATACCTATATATAAGAATGGAGAGGTGAAGGATATGTGTAACTATCGTCCGATTTCAGTATTACCATGTATATCAAAATTGTATGAGAGAGTTGTATATGATCAAACTATGTGTTATCTAAATAAATTTACAATTTTAAACAAATCTCAATGTGGTTTTCGAAAAAATCATTCGACTTGCCAAGCATTACTTCAGACTGTAGAACATATTACAAATGCTATCGAAAATAAGTGCTTTACAACTGGTGTATTTCTAGATCTGTCAAAAGCCTTTGACTCGGTAAATCACTCTATCCTATTGGAAAAACTTAAATATTATGGTTTTAGAGGCATAACATTGAAATGGTTTACAGACTATTAATAAAACTTATTTGTTTTGTTCTATAGTTCATTTTCCTACTCTTAAGAAGAAACCCTGTATATGACATGTGATACACCATACGCTGATATCCTGAGTAAAATGCAAAGAAATCATATACATTACTATCTATTTGTAATACTTTTGCTGCGTATGGCACCCCATAAATAGCAACAGTCGGTTAACATCAAAGGAGCGCATAGCT
>NW_022709875.1:0-1203 GCF_011630105.1 Anneissia japonica | reverse complement strand
TAGCCTACGCAAATTCAACACATTATTTAATAATACGTACAGTACCTGTTGTTTTGCTGTACTGCACAGCAAATTTAATTATTACCAATAAAACTGATGCGACTTTTATATTGTTTTTGCGTGCATTTCTTTAGGTCTGATTATGTTTTTCCTAGCACACATTCTTCGTTGGGCAATGCTACTTGCTGGTCGGCAGTCTAGTTGTAAACAGAACAGGTCGCGCCCCCAAAAACTCTGCCTGCCCGCCAATTGGTCCATTTTCGTGGGGTGTTTTGCAGACTAGACATGTGCTTTGGCTATGATGACGTCAGATCGCCCAAAGTTTCATAGTGCGTGACAGAAACAAGCTCGGTGTAATCAAGAATGTTTTAATTAAACAAATTTATAAAACAAAACAAAAAGCAAATAAGAAATCCTCATGGTATATTTTAGAATCAAATCTAAATAAACGTAACAAATTATATTTTATTCTCTACAAATTTCCTCCGTAATTAAATTAGCAACATGTTTTGAAAAGCGTCTTGAGTTTAAAGAATGAATGAGGTGCATTTGAAATTTACACCGACGAATCTAACGAATTTGAATTAGACGTCTACTGAAAAGAGTAGCCAGTAGAAACTTGCTTTGTAGATTTCCGTCTTTATTGCATGTTGATTCCAAATGTTTTTTAAGGATTAAAAGCAAGAATATACACTTATTAAAACATTGGAATGCGTAAATTTCACTTCATAATTAACCAAGAAAACGTCTACTGGTGTGTCGTGTTAATTAACAGATAATCTCCATGGCAATGCGAGTACAGCTTTACAGCGTCTGGTATGCTTGTCGTTAAACGATGTCGTTAAACTATCGTCTGGTTTTTCAAGTAAGTGTTACCGTCCTGAATTGGACAAATCGTCGAGATTTGGAATAGGGAGTTTAATATTTTCGGAAAGTATTTTATTAAAAGAAGAATAGGAATGATTTTGGGACTTAAGAAAATGTTCGGTTTTGCGTGAAATTCGATTTTGTGGGCATTGAGTACACATAGTATTGTTCTATGTTAATATTTTTTTTTCGAAAATGTGCAAGTCGAAATCTGTATAACTCGAACTTTTTATGCCAGTCCCATTAGATTCGACTTATGCGAACTCGACTGTATATATATATATAGTAATTGACATTATCATTTAATCAGTTGTGACAATCAAGTATTCAATAAAA
>NW_022709874.1:0-707 GCF_011630105.1 Anneissia japonica | reverse complement strand
GTCCCATAGGTGAAGTAAATGCGGTCTTAGGTTGGTCCTTATCGTCAACTTGAATGTGATGATACACAAATATAAATCAAGTCAATAGCAGAGAAATATTTAGCTTTGCCTAGTGCGTCTAATGCCTCTAATGAGTCCCGAACGGTTTTACTGTTTAGTTTCCTGTAATCTTGCGAGCTACTACTAAAGGCGAGGCATAAGGGCTTTCACTTTTCCGTATGATTCCAGCAGTTTGAAGACGGTTGATTTCATCCCGCACTTCCTGAAAGTCATGTGGATGTATTCTACGGTGAGCCATTCGAAAAGGTGCACTGTCAATCAAAGGTATTTTATGCTTAACGCTCTCTACTTTCCCTATGTCCGATGGGCCTGTAGAGAAAACATCTTGGAATTCATCCATTAAATTTTCAAATCTCTTTTGCTCATTATCATTGTTCAATTCAGGATGAAATGTTCTATTATAAGTCGTGTCCAGGGTACTGTTCACCGATATGTCAAATGAATGAACTGACTCTATTGTAGCAGGGCACATGAGATCAGCAATTGATGCATTTTTGCGCAGTACAATATCAGTCTCCGACATATTGAAAAGTCTTACAGAAATATTGTTGTTGGAAACTTTACAAATAGAACGTCCAACCTGTAAATTGTTAATTGGATTTTGTTTTGGTTCAACCATAACAACAGATAGATGTTTCCTGAACCAC
>NW_022709873.1:0-2052 GCF_011630105.1 Anneissia japonica | reverse complement strand
TATCCATAATTTTAATTAATCGATTTTAGTTTTCACGATTATTCGCAGAAAGTGGAAAAAAGATTTTCACTGATTCCTTCAACGATAAAGCACGTTATTACCGTTTAAAAATGCATTATTATTCACGACTGTCTTTAAATGATAACAATTATGTTTGTCTTTCATTATTTTGTTCACAGCTCTGACTTATCGAACTTCGTTTATCCCACGGTCAACAAAAAATATCGTCTTCTATATTTAATAATTCAGACAGAGACAACAAGAATACACGTCTGAACGAAGCCATCACGCCGTATCAAGCTCAAGGGAAGCCTCGAATTCTGGTCCGAGCATTTAACAGCATTCTCGTGATCCCTCAGGAATACGTGATAACATGATGCGTGCGAGAGAAATCCATTAATTTTCGGCATGGGAATCGAATGTGGATGTTTGGTTTGTTATTATGGGGCGATACATGGAGAAATTTGTCACAGCAAGATACAGAGGCATACATATAGGATACAATCATATCGCGTGAGATATAAAGATTCATGAATTATAAATATGAAATTATTTTAGTAAACCGATATATGTTTCTATTCATGCATATCAAAAGTATTATCAACTACTCTTTATGCAAGATGACTTCCTGGGAATAGGCGAATGAATATATGAAGATGTAGATGATGAATGAATGACTACACGGAGTGATTAAATGAAAGAATAAATGAATGATTATGCAAATCAATCAATAATCTAATAATTAGTAACTCAAGAAATCAACCCGGACAATCGACAACATACACACACCAGTAAAAAAATGAATGAATAAATTATTAGATTGATAGTGAATGTCTATTGCCTATAGAAGAATGAATGAATGAATAGATGAATAAATGAATTATGAATGAATAAAAGTTATATTAATATTATTCAATATGCAACAGAACTCCTATTAAGGGGACACGTTCGGGACCAAAGAAGTGTTCCTTTGATAAGGGTTTCCTCTGAATCGGGGTTGGCCGTGTTAAGATATACTTTCCCTCATATTTTATTTTTAAAATTTTACTTCAGAGTGTTAATTAATGAAAAGCACAACAATTTGCATTGAAGAATAATATCGACTTGCTAATTATTTGATTTAAGCAAAGTCGACTTAGGCAAGTTAACTGTACAGCAAAAGAACAAACAGGAAATGAGTACAGTACCATCAAAAAAGGAAAAATATGGTAAAACAAAATTAAATGATTCTAAAGAAGGGACACACTTTGACAGCTCAATAAACATTGCTCTTACATAAACTCTGTCTGTCCTTTCCCGTGTGACTCCCAAACACACACAAACAACGTAGGCTTAATCTTTACATTATAAATCATGATTCATTTAAAATATCGTTTCTATGTTTCCATGCCTTTTTGATAAATGCTTTACGAAATTTGTCGAAGATATAACATATTGTGCCAACATCGTTACCTGTATATAAGAAGTCAAAAAGATCAATTCCTCTAAAATAAAGTTTAATTAGCAATAATCAACATATTTTCTAATTTATACTCCTCAGATCGTATGTTATGAAGTTTGTCACAGGTAAATAGAAAGTGTTGAGTACCCTCCAAACCATTTTTACACAAATTACTTATGCCATCATACCCAGGTATCCACTTTCTGGACCTGTGACCTAATGGAAGAGTGTAATACCTATTCTAAATTCTTTTGCACAGACCCTTAATTTGGCTGGTAATCAATTTAAGGATTTTATAGTAGAAAAACGTCTGTAAATCAGCGAAAACTACTTTTTTTTCTCGATCTGTTTCAGGTTAGAAGTTGATTACTCCGTTATTTGATCATTTAAAATAAGCTATTCAAGTTCTTAATTGAATATCTGAAATTTTCTGCCACTTTTTGGCAGTGATGATAATGACGACGATGATAATGATGGTGATGATGATAATAATTACGAAGATGACGACGACAATGATAATGACCATGGCAATGAAGACGATGGAAATGATAATGACTGTAAAAAAAATATTTTGAAATCATCATCAAAATAATTGAATCAAATTTCGAGAG
>NW_022709872.1:0-1004 GCF_011630105.1 Anneissia japonica | reverse complement strand
CTTTTAACACCATTATCATTCAGTCCGGCCTAGGCAATACCATTCAATGTTAGGGCCAACCATATCCTCCATGCATGTGCCTACTGGGTGGGCGTAGCCCCTAGCCTAGGCCTAGTAAAGCAGTAGTAGTAGTAGGCCTAGGGCCAGGCCCTTACTATCTACAACTACCACTGACTAGTTGGGCTAAGCCGCCTAGCTTAGGCTAGGCCTCTACCTATGCATTAAATTAAAATATGTTTAATAATATTATATTGTTATTATTCTCTATACGGTTACTGATTATTATTAAGGCTAAGGACTATGTATCACCGTATACGAACAAGTTAAAACGAACGCAAGATTACGAAGTTTTGGGACCGGGCGAACAAAATTTAGTGATATTTCTTCCACTCATATCTCAGCCGGACATTCACGGACACATGTATTTTTGGTATCACATGAAAGCTACGGCTTTCCACTTTCGATAGAACTAAATTTAATCAACATGTGAAAACCGGAACTTCTTAAAAACATACTTTAGTCACATTCATTTCATGATAGCATATAAAATGAGTCGGTACTTACAATTAATGAAACAAGCACTTATTGAAGGCCGATTTTGATGTTTTAAGTATTGATTTTCTCGTTGAAAAATTCTCTATCTGTGTATCGTAAACACGCATAAAAAAGCCTCGAAAAAATCGACTGCGCATGTGTTTTGTTTTTTTAATACTTGGCTGTTGGAAATTATTTACTCCACTAACGTTGCCCTGCCTATAGAGGTTTTACATTCGGCGGCGAGTAGCTGTGTGTATAAAGAGATCGTTTTGTGATAAGCTCCACGGGCGGTCGTAGTGCATTTTAATAGGAGCTAGTTGACCGTTTAATTGGATTAAGCAGTAGTAAACTATTCGATGTTACTCCTTCTGTTCTATTTTCTCTATGGTATACGGTATTTATTATCAGGACGGCATAATCCAGACTGGGATTATAACCCTCGCATAGTAGAGAACTCAAAAGTAACT
>NW_022709871.1:0-694 GCF_011630105.1 Anneissia japonica | reverse complement strand
CAAATGAGGATCACCTTTTTTATAAATAGGAACTACCTTGGCAATTTTTAGGGCATCAGGGAATGCTTTCCAAAGCAAAGATTAAAGATATAACATAGAGGTTTTGAGATTTGATTGGATATACGTTTGACAACATTGTTTGATATTTCATCATTTCCAGGACTCTTATTAATTTTTAAGCTTTGGATAATTTCTATAATTTCGTATTCAGTAACTGGGTTTAAAAAAAACGAATTAAGAAGAGGTGGGTTAAGAAAGCAAGAGAAATGTTGATTAGTTTGAATATTAATTTTTGCTGCAATATCTGGTCCGATGTTTACAAAATAGTCATTTAGTTTTTTAGCAATAGTATGGGAGTCTGTAATTTTTGATCCGTCATGTAGGAAGTATGACGGGGAACTTTTATGTTTGTTGTTACGACCAAGAACACTATTATTATTTGCCAGGTTTTAAACATATTATTCTTGTATGAATTGAATTTATTATTATAATATTTTTTACGAGAAGTTTTTAATATTTTGGTTAACCTGTTTCTATAAGTTATATACTTATCTTTGTCAGATTCCCTTTTTGATTTATTATATCTTTTGTATAAAAAACGATGTATTTCAGTTGTTTTTTGGGGGTTTTTTTTTTTGGCATTTTTTAGATTATTTAAGCTTGTAATATTAAATTCACTAGTTTTTGTTTAAAT
>NW_022709870.1:0-1426 GCF_011630105.1 Anneissia japonica | reverse complement strand
ATAGTACGAAATAATATTTACCTGATAGCTTGGGAGATATATTGGTTGCATTGATCATCACTACAAGCTATGATATCAATACAAGACAATTTTGCTGGTTCAGTTGAGAACATAGATTCAGTTGTTAGAGTGCTTGGTACATGAGGAGGTGTTCTTGTTGTTTTATTTTGAATTTCTGGGGCTGTTGATAAAACAATAATCAATTACATGGATGAACAATATAGGCCAAACAAATTTTCTTACAATAATCCCAAATATTTTTATTCTAAGAAAACTTGGCATTATACAGCCTTCCTTACAGGCACGGGTTAATGCCTATGGTTCCAATAATGGATGAACAATAATAACTAACAAAGTATATAGGCCAAATACAATTTTTCTTACAATAATCACATATATTGGTATAATAAGAAAAACTGTGCATTATACAGCCTTTCTTACAGACATTGGTTAATGCCTATAGTTTAAATAATGAATAGGTGCTCACGTGTTGCGGTTGTCCGTCCAGTTGAGCTCACTGAACCTGTTCGTATGGTGTTAGGTTCTTCAGAAGGTGTTGTTCCACGTGGCACTGTTGGTACACTTTCTGTACTAGACTGTATGCATCTAATTACAAATAGCAACTCAATGCAATCGCTTTCAGAGCAACTACCTACTGTCATTGGTATTACTGTCTTATTCGCAACATAGCCATTTGAGCATGTTGCTGAAACATTGACGGTTTCACCAACATACACACTTACACATGTACTTGTTTCATTACCGGTTGTGATGACAGTAGTAGATAATCCAGAGGAGCCTTCAATACTGCAATATATTTATATTCATTATTAATATATTTCATAATATATATGTATACATAAATTGATATGTTTAGAAATATATATTAATAGGTGAAATAGGTATTGTGCAACAAACAGTGTTATTGTTTTACTTACTATATATATTCCAGTACTGTTCTATTATATTCCTATTTGGTTTTTTTTTCAATATTTTTTCTGTGCAGTGCTACGCAGCATATGAATTACACTGCTTTACTGAAGGTCCAATATATAATTATTTCAGATCCCACCTGTACGATTATATTGTCCAAATCAACCTATCCTTTGCAGACTTAAAACTCTAACGACAAATTCAATTTTTTAATGAGCGATGCCAACCACTGTTATAGGGTAGCTAAATTTACCTACCAAATCCATTCCTTACGGCAGTCTATTGTGTTTAAGTAAATCATATTTTAAGAAATGTTTGTATATCCTGTTTTTAAAACATTTTTAATCTTGTTTTTTGCTTGGGTTTAAAAAATATCCTGTATTTCACTCATAAGCCAGAATTGGTGATGAAGGCCACAGGAATATCCAAGTTTCTATAAATCAGTGTTCTTAAAATCTACTATTGAAGCTATTTCATTCATTCATTCATTTCT
>NW_022709869.1:875-1317 GCF_011630105.1 Anneissia japonica | reverse complement strand
ATACGGTAGTAAAATTCTGTATAAGTAGTCATATGATTACAGGTTTACATTGTACCAAGATCGAACCCTTTCAGTCCCATAAGCGCTTTAAGCGCTCTCTAATTATCGTCAGTAATTAATTAATTAATTAACAATAATTAAGAAAAAAACGTATGTGCAGTAATGTGTGCATGTATTTTCATTAAATATTCGAGAAAATATCAAAAATTTTTATAAAAAAATGTTTCTTGGTGCTTTTTTAATTAACTTGAATGATTAGAGTAATTAAAAATATGAAATATGATCGTTATTTTTGTAATATGATACCCTTTTGAACGGGAAGGCGCCGCCGTCAACACTGATGAATAAAATCGTCTAAAAATACACTTTTTTTCAAAAAGTAACAAATCTGACACTTTCCTATAATATAAATATATATTCAATATACATACTGTACCAGTTT
>NW_022709869.1:0-820 GCF_011630105.1 Anneissia japonica | reverse complement strand
AGGGCTATCAACTTCGTCAGCGCCATCTTGGTTGTTTACAAAAATGAAAACGAACCCTGACATGACCGTTGAACTTTCGAACTTTTTGGTTTCCCTGTGACATGCGCAATCATGACGTTGAGATCCATCTCGTCAAGAGCTCGAAAATGACACCTTGATCGCCTATATTATCGTAATTTTTCATATTTTTTATAATTTTTTTTTTATACCAACCGGATTTTTAAAAGATTATAGGTGCGTTTTCCCACGTCTTTGTATGGGCGCTAGGCGAATAATTGATTTATGGATTTTACGTCGCGGGGTAAGTTAGGCTTTTTCAGGCTACGGTGCGTAGTGCAGTGTGTGAAGGTGACTGGACCGGCTCGTAGGCCTAGGGGAATTGGCTTAGGCCCCCCTGAGGTGAAATTTTATATTATTTTTTATCTTCCGAAGTTTTTGATCAAAAATTAAAAATTTAGTTTTATTTTGTAAAGGAATAATTTGTGCTGATTTGAAGATGCATTTATTTATTCTGACTGTTGAATTAGTATTTTTAATCTTTTTTTTTCAAAATTATTGATAAACAAGGCCTAAAAAATAAAAAATTATTTAAATAATTACTTTTTTTTTTTATTTTAAAAATTTCACAACACTATATAACCACTTATTTAGGAAAAACATTTTATTATCTTTCAATTCTTATCAAAGGAATTTGTATTACTCTACAGAAAAAATTATATTTAATTATTTTTATGTCACTAAAAAATTTTTTTTTTAAAAAGAAAAACGTGAGGATGAATGGGTTACATTCGCATTATTTTTCATTGAAAGAAAACTTTAA
>NW_022709868.1:0-1756 GCF_011630105.1 Anneissia japonica | reverse complement strand
CCTAATTATATAAATTAAAATCAATAAAATTATATTTTCTCCTCCATCTAGGTGTTTTTGGCAAAATTATTTGCTAAATAAGAATACAGAATTTTATTTAATTTTTTCCACCCTCCTCTGAAAAACAGTCTATAATCTTATTGTAACCTGCATTTGTGAAGTTTGACATTTGTTCTGTGGCATAACGACGAGTCATGGGCGAGAAGGGTTTTTTCACAGTGGAATATAAAACAATACCATAGCGTGTGTTGTACTATAATTTTCAATTGGAATTCTTGTGATTTCTGTAGCCCTTTACTTAATTATTTTGGTAGTGTATTTATATGTCAGTTTCTAGTGGAGCCTGGTTATGGAACATTTTGTGTCTGGAAATGAGATATTGTATATAAGAAGTGTTCAGTTGTGAATATTTATATTTCTTATGTTTTGCAGTGTTACGATTTTACTGCTCATGATTTGAAAGATAAAGGAGAAATAGGTCGAGGCAATTATGGATCTGTAAACAAGATGATACACATTCCAAGTGATACACTGATGGCTGTTAAGGTAAAAGCTAATCTCGCCTCAAATCCACATATTGGACTTGTACAGTGCCTTGCTTGTTAAGATGGGCTGTTGGGGTCCTAGTCTTTTTGCTTTAGAGAGCAGCTTAGCTCAGTCAGCTAAACTTGTGGTAGCCACTGTGTGTGTGCAGAAATGTGGAGATCTCTAGGTTCCCGGTTCAATTCCCATTGCTACCCTCCTTGTGTTTCTGCTGGAGGGCTTTGGATGAGAAGTTTAAACTGTTGGTCCCATGTGTATTATGGCCCATGTGCATGTGTAAGAATGCAGTACACTATTCAGATAACAGTAGGCGATTGTCTCCCAGTGTACTGCCCAATCACCACCAGAAGGACCCCACTGGAAATCAGTTTTCAGTTATAGTTAATTAGGGGACATTAACAAATTTTTTTTATTAGATAAGTTGTAAATGTACAAATATAGCAAGTTTGTTTTTGAGTTTTTAATTAAAGTGAGACCTGTATATTATTGCAATTATGATGAGACACTAATTAATTTGTTGGTTCTTCCAAAACATTTAGAGAATCCGATCCACAGTAGAGGAAAAAGACCAGAAACAGCTGCTAATGGACTTGGACGTGGTGAAGAGGAGCAGTGAATGCCCGTATATTATCAAGTTCTTTGGAGCTCTCTTTAAAGAGGTTCAGTACATTCACAGAAAATACTTGTTTATTCTCATAGCCCTGTTCAGTCTATCAAATGTTATTTTAAAAGATAGTATGTGACTTGACTAAACCTATACAGTTAAGTAATGCCTCATGTTTCCTTGGAATGTTCACTAGTTATTTATTTTTTTCTTCAGCGCTTTGATTTTGATGTAGTAGCGCTATACACAGACCTGTCATTATGACATCACATCATGACCATATATGGGCATACAGTTTTTTGTCAAATGAAATTTGATACTTTAGTCTTGACAGGGCTTTAATCCTGAACAATATTTATTATTTAAACCATCATAATTGATTTCCACCATATTTTTTAATGTAATGATGAAATTCATAAGAAACAATATAATAAAAAAGAAATGTTTCGATCACTACTATAAAATAGAACTGGAAACTAACTAATGAAATGAACTAACAGAGGGCACTAAAATGGAACATCGTAAAGGTGATTCAAATTTTATTAAGTTTGTTTTGTTTGTTAGGGTGACTGTTGGATTTGTATGGAACTTATGGATACCTCATTGGAT
>NW_022709867.1:571-795 GCF_011630105.1 Anneissia japonica | reverse complement strand
GAAACACCTGATTATGACACAGACAGTGGTTCCGGAGATCAACTTCAGAATAAGACAGGAATTAAATGAAAGATGGGACCATTTACACTGGAACTTTTAAACATTGGAAAGAAAATCTAATTGACAGCAACTATTTACTACTTTAGCTATAGATTTCCGTTTGATAATAAAATTTTGTTAAACACTGACTTCAGATGAAATACAACAATACAGTACCATAATAG
>NW_022709867.1:0-519 GCF_011630105.1 Anneissia japonica | reverse complement strand
TGTCTATGATAAATGGTACAGCGTTAAGTTGTATTTCAATCAGATTGTTGAAAAATATGTAATCATAGGATTAGAACATGGTAGCACTTTATTGACTAACATTATAAAATGTATTAACTTTTGACAGCGGTCTCTTCTGAGTTACAGATGTAACGGCATTATACTATATTTAGTCAATAAAGCGATACCAGTTTTGAATTTTACAGTGCTTCTTCTACTATTACAACAAATGTGTCCACCATATGGATTATGGATTGATGGTAAATCAAGTATCTATATGATTTTAATATATTGCATACACAATTGAACTGCGGTATTGTACACTGCGGTAACAATGTGTTTGTAGCAGTACGAACAAAGCACAAGCAAGAAACACTTAACTATTATTTCTGAGTCTAGGTTTCGGGGCTAGAATTTATGGAAATTCTTCCATTTTGTCCTGCTTTTGTTAGATAACAATAAATACTTAAAAACTTGAACTGAGGTATTGTGCATTTAGGTAATAACATTTAAAGCTGT
>NW_022709866.1:0-648 GCF_011630105.1 Anneissia japonica | reverse complement strand
CTTTTTTCCTGGCAAACTCTACATGAGTCTGAGCCACATTTATTTGGAAGTTCCGAAATTTTTGGAGATATGCCTCAGGAACGAGTTTGTAGGCATTAAGGATGCACTTTTTCACTAATCCATAGTCAGCAATTTGGCTGACGGAAAGGGCAGAGTAAACGTCCCTGGCCTTCCCAATTAATACACTCTGCAAAAGGAGTGTCAATTTATCTTTTCAAAATGAAGGAAAAATTTATCAACATCCTCCTCCTTAAAAGGAGGTACAAGGCGGAGATTTTTGTTAACATCAAATTTAGGTGCATGTACCTCAGTTTTAGCCTGAGACTTTAGCTCTAATTCCTTAAGCCTAAATTCATTATGAAGTTTTTCTTTCTCTAGCTCTAATTCCATTTTTAATTTTAATTCCAATTCTTTAAGTTGCCATTCGCTAGAACTAACTGGTGTAATAAGTCCTAGAGCATTTTCTTCAAAAATATCCTCATCAACTAAATGCTCGATAATAGTCACTCGAATCTCCTGCTTCCGCATAGCAGAAGTAGTTGCAAGCTCAAAGTGTTTTGCTATATCTAACAGTTCTACCTTTTTACATTTTTCTAAAACATCTAAGGATGGCGAAGCAACAAATTGTTCCAAAACAAAGGCCATAGT
>NW_022709865.1:0-1122 GCF_011630105.1 Anneissia japonica | reverse complement strand
GGCATGTAAAATAAAATCGACTTAGGCACAGTTGACTTAGGCAAGTTTAACTGTATTAATCATAAACTTTCTAAATATACATCTGGCTAAAAAAGGGCAGAGGAAATGTGTAGTTTTCCCAACCTGATTAGCAGATTTTGAACGAGAAGTACCACACAACTAAATAAGACATTTTTATGTTAGCTTAACAATGTTTAAACCTATGTTTAGCAAAAGGGTTTTGCCAAAAGCAACTTGAAAGGAAAAAAAATTAAGTATTGACACGAAACATACTTGTTTTAAAACTTATGTTAATGACAAATTAAGTAGAAGGTGATAAAAATGGCCGAGCGGTTGGCAGGGGCACCGCAAGCTACGCCCATAACATCGGCACACCTATGGTTCTGGTGGTAGAACAAGTCTTCTCGGAAAAGGATTATAAACAGTAGGCCCAGTGTACATAATGGCTCGTGTGCACTATAAAGAACCCAGTACAACCCTTCAAGATGAATAGGAGATACTCCAATGTACTGGAACACACAGCGCCTGTGGTGGATGTCGTAAGTTGCTGATAACGGGTTACCCAGTAGCACAGACATGAAGGGACCCTTTTCTCAAATTCATGATATTATTAGTAGAGCAAATATAAAACTATGATTAGAAAGCTTAAAAAAGCAGGCCTGAATATTCAAGAATTATAGTTGTTTATAACTAGAAATTGCAAATGCAAGTGAAGTGCTGCAAAGTACAACTGCATATAAATGTTCTTCGAACAAAATTATTTATGCGAGTCAAGTGAAAATAATGAATAATAAAAATATAACAAATAATATGAGACACGACCCATTGTCTATATTAGAACAGCGTTGGTACTGTGTATGCCAGTCTACAACAAGCGTCACCTAAATGTAATAATTAGCACGCTGAAATAGGCTAGTAAATAAGTTTAACTGGGTTCGTAAATAATATTGGCCTCAAAATATTGTGGCTGAGACATGGGCCGATTAAACGTAGAAATAGAAAACCTAGAAGCATAGTAAAAACGCTGAATAGTAATACTCGAACGTCGCGACATGCAGACGTTGGTACGAGTAGGTTAGTCTACAAACGTCGCCTAAAGTAATTGATTTTACCCGGCAGAAC
>NW_022709864.1:0-1189 GCF_011630105.1 Anneissia japonica | reverse complement strand
ATAGTGGGATACTATGTTGCATTGTTGAAAACAAAATCATAAGCCTCATGAGAGTCTTAGATTTTTGCTTCATCCTGCAAAAGACAATTGTTTTTGACATTGTAAAACCATGGAGGTATTATTGAGAAGGAGATCACTCGGCAAAGCTACGCGCACGCAGCGCTATGCAAATGAACCAAGATCAAAGTTGCCGCAGCGCGTAAAGAACGTTTGCGCGATGCCTTTGAAGTCCCATGTGTTCCCCGCCATCAAATTTTCAGCAGGCATAATTGACCAAAAAATTTAACATGACGAAATAGAGAGCACCTTTTTTTCTCAATGCGCACTACATACTGTCAATCACTATGGCTGCGCAATATTTTCTATTTTGAGGCTGATACATTTATCTCTCATAAAATATCAAATATATTAATATTTTCCACCAAGAAAAGTTTCGAATTTAGTGGAACATTTACATGACCTATAAAAGTATAGTATATTTCAACTTCAATTTTCATAAGTTGGCCTAAATTCGCCCATTCTAATTTTAACAGATATTAATTAATAAATGATTAAGGATTATAATAAAATAAGCCATTTTAGGGTTAACGAGGGTTAACTATTCGAAAAATCAATCCAAAATCTGAGTATTTTTCAGTTTTACGCTGACTTAGCTTTATAGTCGAACCAGTCAATGTTTAGATAAAATTATAATGAACACAGAAGTAATTTTAACATAAATATTTTACGGAATCCGTTCCTGAAATATACAAATAATAACATACCAAAAGCCCGAAAAAATCTAATCAGGGGAACATTGTTCAATTTAAAGATATTTAATGGGTTAAAATCAAACGTTTTATTGCACAACTGCTCTGCTAAAGCGTATAAATGCATGTCGTTGCCAAGTTGTTGCTAACGAAAAAAATGTGAATTATAGGGTAATACGCCCGCGCGCGATCCAAAAGCGGGGAACACATAGGTTTGTCGCGTCAAAGGGGTCTGTTGCCGAGTGATCTCCTTCTCAATAATACCTCCATGGTAAAACATTCTCCATTTGCAGCATTTTTTAAAGTAAATATTGTAATCATAGAAATTGAATTGAAAATTCTGTAACAAATTGCCATTGATATCTTTTAGGAGCTGATTACATAGACTGTACTATTATCAATGGGGGTAGTCTTGGAAGTCGTAAGGGAGTGAACTTACC
>NW_022709863.1:0-987 GCF_011630105.1 Anneissia japonica | reverse complement strand
ATAATAATAATTCTAAATAACGTTATTTTTATTGCCAAACCCTAATACTGTTACTGTTGTCTAAAGACGCCTAGGCTGGAGCTAAGCACGTGCTTGTTATTTAGTGCTGCTGAGATACAGATTGTCTGTGTGGCTTCAGTTTCACCATCTCTATGGTGTCCCACACTGTATATATTTTGTTGATGTTATATTTGTTTCTAACTTTATTTTATGAGAACATTTTAACATTTTATTTTATATCTAACCTTGGTAGTATTAATATTTAGTATACGTAAGGATGCAATATGGAGAGCTGCTCTAATAGGGTATCTGAGGGTATTGTGTTCTCATTGTAATGTGTTTTTGTTTTCTATTAATACCTAGAAATTGAATAGAATTAATGAAAATTAAAAACACCTACAAAATTTTGAGTGATTTCTGTCAATGAGAGCTAATTGAGAGGCAGAAGCAGAGCAGTATATACAGTTCTTTAATATTCAAAAATAGACTTAACCCTAGTTACCAACCTGAGAGATTTGAAAACCGTGTGGGGATCGGGGATGAGAAGGGGGTTGGAGGTGGGCGTGGCCACCGCAGTGGCCGGGGTAAAACTAAAACCCCGGTGACGTTCGGGTTTGAGTCACATAACGGTTGCTTCTGACAATTAACGAGTAAGACCGCATGCTTCCAAGATTCTACTAAGTGCTGGTTGGCTGAGTTATTTTGGTCAGAAAATAGATATTCTCGGTGAATTGATTCTCGAACGAGATAACGAAAGCTCTCTAATGACTCAAGTTATTGCATGCGGTTAATATTTTTAATAAAACCAATTTCTTCTAATTTTAAAAACATTTTCCCCTGAATTCGTAATAATTCGTTATCACGCATAAACTTAAGTGTTAAATGCGTGACGAATTATTTTATGATCACGCATGTGTTTTTTCAAAATGCGTGTTCTATCCAAAATCACTTGGAAATGCGCTACCGTCCAACACGATGCAAGACGTT
>NW_022709862.1:0-1026 GCF_011630105.1 Anneissia japonica | reverse complement strand
GCATTTTTAAGTGATGCAAGTCTCATATTATGTCACACTTAATGGCTGATTCCATGATAAATGAATGAGAAAATTTTATCTTCTTACCTCTTGACTTTTACATGTGGAACATTCACTTGGTTCCACTTCTGGGAGTATACGAAACCTACATTTTGGACAACTGTCAAAATAACATTTGACAAAAATCAGGGTGAATAATAAAATCATTATTAAAAACATACTGACAAATGAGAAATCATGATAATAGTGATGATAATGTAACTGTGTCTGTAGCTTCTAGCATAGGCGTAGATCCCGGGGGAAGGGGAGGGATGGATTATATATCCCCCCAATATTTGACAAGGGGGATGGTCCATTGTATCATCCCCCCCAATATTTTGACTATGTATGGGATAAAATGGAGCTTTACACACTTCAAAAGACTGTCACAGAAATAATTTGCACTGTCTTATGCGCTTACAAAGATGAAAATTAGCATAATGTATTAATGTTGATAACAAAATTATTTTATCTGGTACCAATCTAAGCTCTTATTTCCTTAGATGTTAGATGTGCTTGCAAATAGAGCTACATTTCACACTGAAGGGTGTGTACGACATCAGTAATGTTATGTCAATTCAAAAGAATGTTTAAGGTTATATCGGTTGATGAGGAATTTATTGATTAGGCCTATAATAGCAAATTGCATCAATTTATTTTGCAAAAACAAGGTTTCCAGCTTCAGAGGGGGGGGGGGCACATCCCCTGTCCGCACAAGGGCACACATTGGCGCTAACACCAGGCGCGTAACAGGGGTCTTGGGTCAGAGTTGGTATTTATTTTTTTTATTTTTTATTTCTAGTTTAGCCCAGTAGGTTAACTGATATTCAGGGGCCCTCTTTAATAAAATCAAAGAACAGTACAAACAACATCATTACAACATAATAATAATAATAATAATAATAATAACAATAACAATAACAATAATAATAATAATAACAATAACAATAACATACAATCCTCATTTTCCGGTTAGTAATTTACCAT
>NW_022709861.1:0-695 GCF_011630105.1 Anneissia japonica | reverse complement strand
CGATCGCCGTTCGTTTCGGGGACGGCCGACACGACTTCGGAGTGCGCCTGGTCGACGATCACTTCGCGGACAACGAAACGTTGCACGACGACGGCGAAAACGTGCTGACTGTTATCTCTGCTAAGCGGCGTCCGCGAACTCGACTGGAGGGAGTCGGAGAGAATAGCCATCTTCTTGCAACTCGCAACGACGTGAACGAAACGCCGACGTGCCTCTTTCCGCTGTGGCAGATGCGTCCGCTGCTCTCATCCGAAGACGAGCGCCTCGAGTTCTTTCGTCGCGCACGCTTCCTCAGCGGAAAGATAGCTGCCAGGAAGTGCGTCGTCCGTCGCAGCGAGGAGGATCGCCTTCTTGCTCTCGTCTCCATCGTACCGTCCATGATGCTTGCGACCGATCGGATGCGAATGCTGTTGACGTTGGGAATACTCCTGGACGCGTCGCTGCACGAGCCCTTCTCGGACACGTTCGAACGGTGGCGACAATGCGTGCACGGACGTCGGCACGTCTGTCTGTACGACCCGAAGCTCGACGTGCTGTTCTTGGGAGACGGTCGATCGAAAGGAGGTTCGGGCGGCTTGGACTCGGTGTACTGGACTCGCACCGGTGCTGTTAGGTCGAACGGAAGAAGACCGATAGAAGCGGAGGTGCGGGAAGCATCCACCAGAGAGACGTCCTTGGCGATGCCGTTCGAGATA
>NW_022709860.1:0-525 GCF_011630105.1 Anneissia japonica | reverse complement strand
CCCAAAATATAGCATCATATCATATGTCATCTGACATCATGGGAACCTAAACTTTAATTACAATTCATTTGTTTACTAGGCCTAATTCGAAATTATTATTTTAAGACTTTAACCTAATACATACTGATTAATAATAGCTGAGATTTGATGCACATTTCAGAATTAATAATCGTTTTTAGTATCTTACTGAATATTTATTGTCTACCAAATGAAATATGAATTATATATGAATCTTTAAAAATACAATTTATACAATATTAATCTTGTTTTTATATAGATAAATGTTCGATAAATACTATCCTTCATAAAACAAACGAAATTCAGTGCGCCTATTTTCATTCCAATCATGGACCTATTAATAAGGTCCATGTTCCAATCAATGACGTTTGTAAACATGTGCACTGACGTTATTGTCGAATCCCAGGACTTTCGACGGCAATGCTGGCCTGCCTGCATAGGACCCAGGCCAACCAATAATAATTAACAAAATGTATTTTTTTAAATATAGGCCTATGGAGCATCCTA
>NW_022709859.1:0-1350 GCF_011630105.1 Anneissia japonica | reverse complement strand
CACAATTTGTTGTATGATCATATAGGCCTATAGCTCTGGTATACCAATAGAAAAAAATGGGTGGGGGCAACGTCCAACTGACCAATTGAAGGCCACGCAAATTAGGCTTGAAGACCCTATAATATGAACAATAGAACAAGTCACAGTATAAACATGGACCTATTAATAAGACCTTATTAATAGGTCCATGGTATAAACAATCAGGAGGATTAGTTTGCTCAAATCGTTAATGTTACTGAGCAATATCCTTTGTAGTTTACCGCTAACGAGAAGAGATTCATCCAAAGTGTATCAATGACGGTTATTTCTCATAAGAAAATATATATGCTTGTTATAAATTGTCTGCATAAAGAGAGAAATACCAAATAAATTCCATAAAGTTCATTATGCACACAGGATATAGGCTTGTGGTTATACTATATATCTAACTATTATTATCATAATGTATTGTTTTTTAATTGTAAAAGCACAGGTTATTCTTTCTATTTCAGAATATAAGAATATACTTAAAAATAGAATATAAAAATAAACTAGACACTCCAGTATTTCTCTCTTTATGCGGATTTATAACAATGTTTATTTCTGCAATTTTCTCCTGGTGGTAAGAAAGCGCATGGACGATTGTTTGAAATGAAATACTAATAATTAAATATTAAACTGGAAAGTAAATTTAATAAAGAAAAAAATATGTTACAGTAGGCCTACTAGTACAAATCTGTGTAAAAAATCCACCAAAATAATATAAATATTCAACATTCCCAAAGGAGGCAACAGACCGGGTGGCAATGGGCCTGGGTGGCAACGGGCCTAGGGTGGCAACAGGCCGGGTGGCAAAAGGCCGGGTGGCAAAAGGCCTGGGTGGCAACGGGCCTAGGGTAGCAAAAAGTCCGGGTGGCAAAAGGCCGGGAGGCAAAAAGCCGGGTGGCAAAAGGCCGGGTGGCAAAAGGCCGGTAGCAACGGGCTGGGTAGCAAAAGGCTGGGTGGCGAAAGGCCGGGTGGCAACGGGCCCGGGTGGCAACGGGCCTGAACCCGGCTACAGGAGGGCACCAGTTGTGATGTATCTTTCTATTACGGTATATAAAATAATTAAAGTTAGTCCAAATAACAAAAATTACTTGTTTAGCGTCACATCACAACACAATTTTAGGTGTGGGGAGGGTGTTTTTTTTTTTTTTTTAATTCTACAGTATCAGTAGTAAAAAAATGTGTTAAAATGAATCATTTTCAATAGGCCTACAATACATATTACGCCTAGTTGGTGAAATCATTGTTTTAATTCACTTAAAATAGGTCTATATTTATTTTGCTTAGAATTTTCTGGACAATATTCTTTTTTTTTTTTTTTTTTTT
>NW_022709858.1:0-1541 GCF_011630105.1 Anneissia japonica | reverse complement strand
GAAGTAGATAGCAGCATGGTAGTGGTGAGAGGTTGCTGAAGAACCTACTGTATGATAAATGAGGGAAAAAATGTATGATCTTATGTTAAAAGTTAATGAAAGAGACCAAGGTAGTGGAGTATGGTAGAGAAGAAAAGCTTGTTAAAGATCTTATGAGGCAGCTAGAAAAAAAAAACTGTGATGGTGAGGGAAAGCTTGTTGACGAATCTGTAGTAAAAATAAGAGCAAGCAAAACAGGCCAAGGTATTTGGAAGTTTTCTGAAGAACTTATAGAGGAAAAAGAGTGCAGGTTATTTGAGAAAGCTGGTTGAAGAACTTGCTTCAAATGAAAGAACAACTGTTGTATTGAAGATTGCACTACAACTTAATAATTTTTGCTTAATATTTCTCTTCTAAAATTGATTTAATATTAATGTTGTTTTTTTGTATGTTTCCATAAAACATAAAAGCAAATTTCATATATTTATAATATGAAATTGGCTTTGTTTGAAATATCAATATTAGTATTTCCATACGTGTGATTTTTTTCATGTCAGCCAATTTCAGTAAATCCAACAATGAATCTTGATAAGAATATTATGTATGTTTTTACAACATTTCATATGATGTGTATGAAAATAAAATGAATCAGGATTGGAATCTATTCGCATTTGTACAACTCTCATGTCCTTAAATTAAATTATGAAATAATTCAATAAAGCCTGAAAGTGTTTATCGATGTCCAATACTAACCACAACTACTAGCTTTTATTTAATTTTATAAATTGCATGTTAACGCCATTTTGCGAGTATGGCTCTAAAAAATCAGTGCAACTTTTACACGTCTCATTTTATGCACCTCGTCGTTGAAAGCTTTCAGGTGATAGAAAATTGATTGAGAAAGTAGATTGTTTCAATTTAGAGAAAACAGTTGAGGGAAGGTGATGGATTTTGGTAACTACACTTTGTTGAAGGTATTATTATTAGGATCGTGTTTAAGAAAAAGGTTTTTGTTATTAATGAGACTAGAGTATTTTCTAGATTGAATTGAAGGAATACAAAATATTATGTTAATTTCTTGTCTACAGGAAGTTAGGAATAAACTACAAAATAGATGATAAATAAGTTATATAAACTTCCATCAAATTCTGATTTATTTCATGTGGTGTATTTTATTGTATGTGTTGCTGGACCATGGAGAATAACAATGCTTTTTGCACTGATTAGGGTCACCCAGGGTAAAGATTAAATAAATAAAATAAAACAAAAGATAGTAACTAGGTTTTTATTGATATTTAGATTTCTTACACACACATCATTAAATTTAATAGGAACCATATATATGGTTAGCTTTTAGTAATTTGCAAACAAACTTTAGATCAGTCCACACTGTCAAATTGAATGGACAAATAAATGTAATATGCCCATATATAGGCATATCACATATCTATATATATATATAGAGCATGATGTAATCCACGTGTGTTCATTAGATACACATAACTCAATGAAAAAGACGATGAGATGTCAACGACTTGGTAGACTTAGAACACAAATTTTAT
>NW_022709857.1:0-518 GCF_011630105.1 Anneissia japonica | reverse complement strand
TCCTTATATATAATAATAATAAGCATAGAAATAATAGCAGCAGCCCTAACAATAGTACTACTAACTGTAATACAATTGAGTGGGTTTACAATAAAACAATGATTATATTATACCTTTATTGGTAATTTAGTTTTATTTCGTTTTTTTTCCTCTTTCTTAGTGATCTTTTTTTGTTGCTTTTCTGAGTGGTTTGTTGACCCTTTGATTGATTTTGTCCTTGGTTATTTTCCGTCTTACCCTCACTCGTTTCTTTAGGCGTCGAAGGTGTCTTGGTTTCATCTTGCGTCTTTTTTCCTCTTTAAATTTAGGCATGGAGGCTCCAAAAAAGTCGGTAACTTTTTTCTGTTCGCGCTCATCAGTTGCTTCGTATTTGTGTTGTTCTTTTGTTTTATTGCGATTAACGCAAACTGTTTCTTGGTTATCAGTATTGGCACTTTGTACGCGTACCTCTTGAACATCTGATTCCTGATCAACGCTATCATTTGTGTTAGTAGTGTCGGAGAAAACATCGTTGTCAT
>NW_022709856.1:0-746 GCF_011630105.1 Anneissia japonica | reverse complement strand
TCTACGAAACAACTTCCATGAAATTTATTTTAATTCTGTCGTATATAAAAATGGATATTCAAAGGCAAATTGACGAGTAGGACTTTCATTGAACTTTATGCAAAAGTTGCGGGTAAAGTAATTTCCATGGACTGTAAAATCAACGATAGGCTCTCCAAAATCCTACGTCATCGGTAACTTCTCTCTGCACAGCTTAACGTCATCGGGTGCTCCCAACACGAACAATATAAACTGACACGCACACGAAGATTTAGCACAGTATTTTAGAAGAGCACTCACGCACACACTCGCACGCAAACCAATGATGTCTGGAGAGCTCTTGCCAAAGATTTTCGAGAAGTTTTCTCCATGGACTATAGGCGAGCGACAGAGAATGGATCGCCTTACAACACCTGCCGTAATTGCCAGAGAGATCGCCAGGGAATTTATATCGTCACCGGACACCGAATCGTCTCTCTCTCGATACGCCGAAACGATGCGAGAAATCGCCGAAAAGATGGACGTTCTGCTAGGACTCGAATTGGATGCCACCGCGGCGGTGATCAACTTCGAAGAAGACGGGTTCCCGGGTCTGTTTTCGTGCCTCAACGACATGCTCGAAATCGGAGACGTCAACTGGGGTCGAATCGTCATTGTGTACATGTTCGGTAGGAAAGTGGCAAAGAGATGGGCGGAGAAAGTTCTCGAGGACTACGAAGATACCGTAGCCGAGTACGTCGGCGAATACGTGGCCACGGAATTGTCCG
>NW_022709855.1:0-619 GCF_011630105.1 Anneissia japonica | reverse complement strand
GATCCAGCAAAATAAAAACCAATAGTACTCACACTACGTTTCGCGAACGATCCGTTCGCTTTTTTCAAGTAGACTGGTGATGTTATTTCCAGTCTGGTCTGACGTCACCTCGGTGTTGTTCAGGTCGAAGTGCATCGCTGCGTCGTCGACGAGCACCCCCTCCCCCTCTTAGTGTTGTGGTGTGTCCTCCTTCATCTCTGTTCATAGTATCTGTTGTTTTTGTAATCCATAAAGATTCTCTGACTTTTCGTTCAAACCATGAGCTTTCTTTCTGTAATATTTTTATGTCCCAATTTGGAATTTGATTTAGCTGTGTGGCATGATCGGTGATTGCAGATTTATTTAAAATTTTGGAATCGGACAACCTTGCTGATCTTGTTCGGATTCCTACTGTGTTCTTTTGAACATCTGTTTGATGTTCCTGAATCCTGGTTTTAAGTGATCTTCCTGTTTCACCAATATATACTTTTCTGCAATTTAAGCATGATACTTGGTAAATGCAGCCACAGGTTTCCTCTTTTTGTATTTTGTCTTTAGGGTGGACCAGTTCTTTTCTGATCTTGTTTTGTGGAATAAAGTACGTGTTAATTTTGTGTGTTGCTAGTGTTCTCTTTATCCG
>NW_022709854.1:0-690 GCF_011630105.1 Anneissia japonica | reverse complement strand
AAAAGTTGGCAAATACCAGATCCAATGTAAAACAATAAACAGTCGGCAATAAATAAAGGAGGGTGCTTAAATGAGATAAACAGTTATTGGAGACATGGGGATAATAATGGGAGCGAGATAATGAGTAAAACAAAGTATTTCGATGTCGAGAAGTGGAAGCGATAGCCCATGATACAGATAAATAAGATAATATATAAGCCTAATGCACATACATATATATGTATATTATATAATGTAATATAGTATAATAATAATAATAATAATAATAATAATAATAATAATAATAATAATAATAATAATAATAATAATAATAGAACAGAGAATAATAGAGCAAAACAACACATCGGATGTTGTTAATGTCCATTGACAACATCCGATGTGTTCTGCTGGCTAACAATTTTCCATTTCTTGATCATAGAAGACGCTCAGAGCTCAAACTCATTATCAAATTCAATACTGTACTCACATTTTAGGCCACAATCGTGACATGGGTATTCTGAGCGATACACACACATTCACACACAATTGACTTTTTTTCATACCACCGTATTCCCGTATCATTACTTTATGTACAACTTGTTATATTCCATATCACTTGTATTATGCTATATTTAATTTTGACTTATGCATCTCTTTTGTATCTGGTACATAGTTTACTTTGTTTTTTTTTTTGTTTATTTTGTTAATGGT
>NW_022709853.1:0-695 GCF_011630105.1 Anneissia japonica | reverse complement strand
GTGGAATACCTGAAGGTAATAAAGAAGATAATGTGCTTAAGAAAATCAAGGATTTTATATCTAATAAATTTAGTCTACCGGATGTAGATATTGAAACAGCACATCGCACGGGAAAACCACCAAAAGCGCCCAATGACAAGCCAAGACATATCATAGCTAAATTTGTATACAGACCAGAAAAACATGAAGTCCTTAAGCGTGCGAAATCTCAACTTAAAAACTCGCCCGTATTTGTAATACAAGATCTGCCAGCCGCTGATATCAAGAAAAAGCGATCGCTAAGAGGAGTAATGCAGAAAGCGTATTCGGACGGTAAGAAGGCGGTATTTAAAAATGGTAACCTGTACATAAATGGCAAACTGTATCATGAACAATAACGTAACATGACTGACTAACGTAACATTTAATGTAACGGAACGTACGGAAATATGTTCTGTTCAGTCGTTTTAATCACGATACTTCCGTACCGTCTGCAATTATTTTATTGTTGGTGAATTTATGTATTTTTCCGTATCTTTTGAGACGGATTGCTCCATGATTATACTTGTTTGTTTATCTTTATTGTGATCATTATTATTATTATTATTATTATTATTATTATTATTATTATTATTAATATTACAGTATTATTATTATTATTATTATTATTATTATTATTATTATTATTATTACTGTCACTATTATTAGGATATTAC
>NW_022709852.1:315-602 GCF_011630105.1 Anneissia japonica | reverse complement strand
AAAAAGGGTTAGCTGCATAACTCGGCAGGCAGCAAGATCAATGACACGTACACTTTGATTCAGTCTTTATTTCCATAGCAGCAGAGCGTGGGAATGTTCTTATGAATAGTTCTAGAAAAAGCAATATGCTAGCATTAAATTGCGTTTATCCCGTCAATATTCATGGCAAAAACATGAGTTTGGCCTGATTATAATACAGTATAAAAGTGTATAGGAAATTTCAGTGGGTTTCGAGTCTTGGTATTCGACATTTCGGTTTTAAATTTTACAGAATAGCTCAATAACAA
>NW_022709852.1:0-195 GCF_011630105.1 Anneissia japonica | reverse complement strand
AACCCTAATTCGCGAAATGGAATCGTCCAACATTTTTGATCAGTATCTTGAACCACTCGTCGGCAACGCGAAGAGATTTTAATCCCCAACCACGCGTTGTAGACGTGTATACGCGTTGCTTTATTTTGCAAGGCTCCCTAAATGTAAAGTTTTAAATATTTGTATTAAAAAGAACAAAATTTTATTTCCATAGAG
>NW_022709851.1:0-628 GCF_011630105.1 Anneissia japonica | reverse complement strand
GCAAATAGGACTGGAGGTTTTCCCAGTTTCTGTAGCATGAAGCACATGAGAGTGCAATACTCCCCCTGGGTAGGATGCTCTTCCACCGCAGGTTACTCCCAGCAGTTTGCTGATACCAAATGGCACAGCTGGGTAGACTAAAACAATATAAAGAGCCTTGCTCAAAGATGGACACGTGCCACATGCACAGCGAAGGATTGAAACCCTGACCTCAAGTTTAAGAAACCAAACGATTTCCACTGCAAAAAACCGCTTTGTACAAACATATTGAGCATTTTAATTACTTGCCATCCTGCCACTATTGTACTTTGTTCAAGCAATTGCTACAAAAATGTGATGCAGTATGAAATATGGCATATGGTTTACTATGTATGGCTCATAAAAACAATGTGATGCAGTATGAAATATGGCACACGGTTTACTATGTATGGCTCATAAAAACAATGTGATGCAGTATGAAATATGGCACATGGTTTACTATGTATGGCTCATAAAAACAATGTGATGCAGTATGAAATATGGCACACGGTTTACTATGTATGGCTCATAAAAACAATGTGATGCAGTATGAAATATGGCACACGGTTTACTATGTATGGCTCATAAAAACTGATTCCAAAACTGGACC
>NW_022709850.1:0-553 GCF_011630105.1 Anneissia japonica | reverse complement strand
GCGTCATTGCATGTTATTTATTGTTATTCCTTGTAGAATAAAAGAGCTAGAAGTTTTATAATTTTTGTTGTAGAATTTCGATTTATCATATAATTATAATTAATGGCTCTCCCGCGCAACCGTGGAAAAGCCATGTTTTTGTTCTGATTTTTTTTTTTCTTAAAATCGCCTTTCCCTATGTTTTTGCACATGGTTTTCTGTCTGCCAGTTTCATTTCCATGCTTGGATCTTCTTCAAACGTTTTCCAAGTAAACACCATATCAAAAATGTGCATATTAACAAATGACGTAATTCTACATTATTTGAAATATTAATAATCTGGTAATTAATTTTTTGCGTTTTCAAAAGCTTCTCAAACTAGCAGCAGCTACGTTAAACGCAACATTACCGTGATATGTATAAACCATTTTCACCCTCAACCTATGAAATTGCACAAGATGAACTGAAATGCACTGAGCTTCGCGGGGTTGGGTTCTGTGCGATGGGTAGAACTCTCCACATCACCCTCGATACTACCCATTGCAGCCCTGGTTGGATCCTCACTGACGTTAAG
>NW_022709849.1:0-603 GCF_011630105.1 Anneissia japonica | reverse complement strand
AAGGATCAGATGTACAACATGTATTATAGTATAATATACCGTACTGGTATCCTTTTGAAATTATCTAAAGTAAATAAATAAATAAATAGGTCTGGTAAAACATACAGTAGAATCCATCTTTCAGATATTTCCACCTATTTCAAGAACAATGCTACAAGAATACGCTTAACGGAATTCCGTCAAACTGAAGATACCCCATTTTCATTAGACAAGTGTTGTTATTTGGTACTTTCAGTTGACAATGTATCTTTAATCTACAGTAAGTACATTGTAATTATTGTACAAGCATTAAAATAAATATGCACAGTATTTAATAATTCACCGTATTTATTCGAATAAACGTTAATTATTTTTTTTTTTTGAAAGAGTCCTTGAGATTTTTTTTTTCATTAATGTGTATGCTAAAATTGTTATTGCACAGGTTAGCAGAAGTTTACAGTAAAATATGTATACATTAATATAATGTTAAAAATTAAATTTGTCCCATGGTTTCGTTTCTGTAAGTTCTGTTCAAAAAATTGACTTTTTCCTCCTTTAATCTGTCAATTACACTACCTGGTAGTCTACCGGATTGTGTTAGTCTAAACAGGCAAATAACATCTT
>NW_022709848.1:0-576 GCF_011630105.1 Anneissia japonica | reverse complement strand
CACAAACGCACGTGTTCGCGTATGTTTTAACACTGCTGTCTTTGTGGGACCTAAGCAACAATATGTAAGGGGTGGAGCTTAGCGGAAAGGTCCATTGTCCATAGTAAAGTAGGGAAAAGCTATGAATTCAGAGTGTATTCAATAATGGACGGCTCATAATTGCACGAAAGTGCATTTTAAAGCATTTAGAAAACAAAACGTTTCGAAGGAAGAGCCGAAGATCCCCTCACCCGGCCCACCCACTAAAATTTGTCTTCCAGCGACAGACCAAGCTAGCTCTCTTCTCAGTGACCCTACCCATCATGGGAACCCATCTGTGCGATAATCAGGGTAAACTCTGGACCCGCGCTTGACATTTAAGAGAAGTGCTCAAGAAAATGGAAATTTAGGCCTACAATATATTTATTTAAAGAAATCATGTTGCATAACTATCAGGAATAAATATAGGCCTACAGGTAAAGTCATGTTTTTTTCTTGTGAGTCGACTAGGTACGGTAATTTAGTAAAGAAATTATTATTATTATTATTATTATTGTGTACTTATATAGCGCATATCAAACTTCTCTATGCGCTGAA
>NW_022709847.1:0-995 GCF_011630105.1 Anneissia japonica | reverse complement strand
AATTTTATATTTTAGAATTGAGAAAGTTTATTTTAGTATGTAAAATAGATCTACATGATTACACATAAATTAATTTCATTTGTTAATCTTTTTGTATTTTCTTATGGAAGAAATTTGCAGGACAACACAATATTGCCTCTAGCCCTATTCTATTCAGTCACTGTTTTTTGTCAATTTTGGGGGGAAAAAAAGATAATGTGCTTCTTCTGTGCCAAGTATAGTAGGGTATTTTTATACAAATGTATACTACCATATTTTTATATTAGTGACTGATATAGTATAGTATGGTTCAATATCTCACCAGGGAGCAGAGGTTAAATCTTGGGTGAATGAAACTGACAAAATTTATTTCATTTTCGTGTTATTTATTTATTTATGTTTTCCTTTTTGTTTTACTTTAAAAACAAAATTTGTTTAAACCATTATGTAAGGGGGCTATGGCTTAAAGCTGATCAGATGAGTCTAATCAGCTTATATAGCCTTCTCCACAAATCAAATCCAATTGTTTGACGATTTATTATATCTGTATATTATATTATATTATTATTGTATATGCATAATGCTATTAAATTGTGGAAAATAAACATTAAACACTAAACATAAACTTGTGGGTCAAATAATGACCTATTTTGACATTGATGTATAGGCTAGCTGTCAGAAAGTACTGTAAGAATTTTACATATGAAATTTCTTACTCTCTACTTCTCAGGATGTTATTGTGAATTAATCTTGTCATTTAATACACAGGGACAATGAGTGTAAGACATGTTATGAACTGATCATAGGTAAACTTTTTGTTGAAGATTTGTATTTATTATTTATATGCAAAATACACCATTCCAAGTGTTCAATACAAGTGGGAAATTGACATACAGATTAACACAATTGAATGGGAACTTTATTGGAAAAATAAACTTTATAACATATTACATATGTGAGGTCTCACCACGAAATGAGACGCATTGTTATTGAAATCATATTGAGATATTCACCAA
>NW_022709846.1:315-1161 GCF_011630105.1 Anneissia japonica | reverse complement strand
AATGTGTGAGGTCTATGTTATTATACAGTATTTACTATGGTTTTGTAATTTATATATTTTTATTTTTGTACTATTTGTTAAACTTATATATAATAAATGATAAGAATGTATGGAGTTTTTTTTGATTTACTATCTGGCAAGCTGACTGAGCAAATACACAGAAAATTTAAATTAAAACGATAGAAAGAACAAGTAAATAAATTGAAATACGTCCCAATGAATATTTAATAAATCAGTGCAAAAACCGAGTATTAAATAAATTAAATTGAAATAATTGAGTAAATAAACTGAAATACATCCCAAACAACAGTACCAAGAACGAATAAGTTAATTGAAATACACCGCAATTAACACACTACATTCACTGAGAGACGCGCTTGGCGTTCCATAGAAATGACCGGCGGCTCAACTTGTCGGCGGCTCAACCGGTCATAATCCCTGACAGTGAAGGCAGACTGATGCTTTGTTAGTTTAGGATAGACCATGTGTACTACTGTATTTATTTCCATCTAATTTCTATAATCATACTGATATTACCAGCCTAGCTAGCTAGCCAGGATTTATCAATGAATTGTTTGTTTGCTTCCACATGACATTGTTTATACCTTAAAATTAAGTAAAAATGAACCAGGTTTCTCATAAATGTTAATTATCATTATCAACATCATCATCGTCGTCATCATTATCATCATCATTAGAGTAGGCGTCTGACAGTGAAGGCAGACTGATGCTTTGTTAGTTTAGGATAGACCATGTGTACTACTGTATTTATTTCCATCTAATTTCTATAATCATACTGATATTACCAGCCTAGCTAGCTAGCCAGGATTTATTTTAATGCTGTAA
>NW_022709846.1:0-286 GCF_011630105.1 Anneissia japonica | reverse complement strand
TCATCCCCGCGCGCATCTCTTTTGACGAAATCGCGATTTTTTTTTTTTTTTTTACTAGATTTTTTTCATTGAAAAAACGATCGTTTGTTCGTCAAAAACAAATTTTAAGGCTGGTGAATGATGATTTTCGATCTTTAGAGTAATCGCCAAGTAACAATATATATTTATATGCGATCTTTTTCATACTGCGCATGTCCACAAAGAAAGAGAGATATGACGTTCGTTGACGACGAACGGCGAACGGCGAACAAATCTCGAAGTTTCGCGTGCTAGCTTTGCTCTCTCA
>NW_022709845.1:0-1092 GCF_011630105.1 Anneissia japonica | reverse complement strand
AACAGCTGTGTGGTTAAACGCTTGTAACTTCATAAGGAAATGTCCGATTTGAATGATTTTTTTTAACCATTTTATAGCTGTTATTTTACTCTCTAACAGTGTATTAATAACTCAAAATCGATTTTTGCGACGATGTGACTGGTCTTTGCCACATATGTTATTAGGTCCTGTACTTTTTGCCGTGTTCAGATTAGTAAGCTCCTCTGTTTTTATAGAAATCCCTAAAGGATGCACATCGGGTACCAAATATATTGAGACTAGCTGGCAATTTACTAACGAGACAGGCAGCAATTTTTGTGAAAAATGTATTGAATCGACAAGCAATTTTGTGTGTCAAAACACGTTGAGCCGTTAATGTTTAATGCAACCTTTGACGTATTGTTTTTTTTTTTGTTATTATATATAGTTCTGTGGGAACCATCCAGCATACACAGAACGTTCTTATAACGTTCGCGAACGTTGTGGTTAGGTATGTCACAAAATAAAGTCCACACTACGGTGTAAGGATGCCAAAACGTTGTGAATTTAGGTTATGAGTACGTACATGGTTCTACGAAATAACGTTCACCAAACTGTCAGGGGCGGATTTAGAGGGGGGCTAAACAGGCTTTAGCCCCTCCCCCCCCCCCGAAAATTTCATAGCCATTTCTTTTTAACTGCTTTTTGATGGTCCAAATTAAAATATTGTTTAATGTTTTCTTCACACACATCATATTTATGGGCTAAACATTTTACTGTAGTTGTTTTTCAGTGATAAAATGAAAATAAAATACGTTTTTTAACCGATCAGCGGACAAAAAAAGTAGCTAAGAAAGCTGAAGTTTTGCCTTGCCTTCATGCTCAAATCTCGAAACAAAGGCCGTTGTGTAGCGGTTTCAACGTTTGTATAATACACTAAACTTTTCGTGTCGCGCGGGTTTGTTCTTGTCTAGTCTTTCCTAGATTGCTTGCAGTCAGAGGTATTTGAATGTTTGTAAATAAACAAATAATAAACTAAAATTTTCGTGTCGAGCGAGTCGTTCTTGTTTAGCCTTGTACAATTATATTATTCTATTCCTCCCAAACTATTATTAAATAATTATGTATATAATA
>NW_022709844.1:0-659 GCF_011630105.1 Anneissia japonica | reverse complement strand
TTTAAATAGTTTTGCATTATGTGGCCGCTTGCTGTTTTATGGGTTTTTCCCATTTGCCTTTTAAAATTTATATATATATATATATATATATATATATATATATATATATATATTTCACAAATCGATTATATTTTGGATCTAATTATTATACAATTTAATGAATTTCCACTTCTTATTATTTTCTTTTTCTTTTTGTTTCAAAATTTACCATGGAAAAAAATTACTTTGTAAAAAAGAAAGCTTTAATTTCGACAAAAGTATTATACATGTATATATTAGTTACCCATATTTTATTTGAAATGTAATATAGATATAAAGATGGAAAAATGAATGAAAACAATAAAAAAGAGTGACAATAAAGGTGGGTGACTACCACGAAAGACAAAAAAAAAGAATATGACTACTATTGAACAGTCAATATCCTTGTTTTGGCCACTGATACCGGTTTTGATATGGCAAGCCCCATATGCTACACAGGCTACAAATAACAGAATTCTACTGCCACTAACTACAAAGTGCAAAAAATTATAAGCTTTGAAATCAAGAACCTTGGCAGTCCTTCACTACAAGCCTGGTTTTCATAAAATCACAGCGTTTTCAGTGCTATCACTGCACTGCGTAGCAGTCTCTGACGCAATTGGAAAGGCTCCCCAATTCGA
>NW_022709843.1:0-777 GCF_011630105.1 Anneissia japonica | reverse complement strand
GTCTTGGAAAAATCAGTTCTACAACATATCAAAAAAATTTTTTCCTCCGGAGTCTGACTTTAAGTCACGTTTGTTTTATACATGTATAAATCTAGTAATAAAAATAATCTGGTTAATTTCTAAGAATAGTGTCTAAAGGTAATTTCCTGTCATGGTAACAAGAATGAATGTTGTGATGCTTGGATATTTCTCCATGGTTTAATCAAAAGCAAGCAATTTTACAGAGCTCACATTGTTGTTGTCACATAATTCTATACAATATGTGTAATCCTTGACAATACTAGTTTAGGCACTTAGATATTAAATCCATCTAGAGGCTTGTTTATGCTGGGAGTCACTTATTATACACAGTGATCGATCTCCAAAATTAATATAAGACTCGTCAATTATTTACGGTTCTACTCTATTCTAGTCGATATGCATACATAATCTGCTTAATATATATATTATAATGAGACCCTATTTCATGTTTTAGCAACTTAGCAGGTATTCCCACGAGTCGTACGAAGCCGCGTTGTCGGCGTAACAGCTCTAATGATACACACTTTAATCCATACATTTTCAGCTTTTAGAGAAGATTTAATATTTGTAAATGGTTTGACATTAAAATGGTCAGAGATCACTGCAGTTTAGTTTTATAAATTGTTGTACATGGATATAACAAGACGATTTCAGAAAACATGAATGGATATAAACAAAAATAAATAAATTTAAAAAAAGAAATAACAAAAAAGAAATAACAAAAAATCTTGAATCTTGAATATAGGTCAACGAAAG
>NW_022709842.1:0-900 GCF_011630105.1 Anneissia japonica | reverse complement strand
CTAGTATCTTTGTTGAGAATTGATAATAAAATACGCGACGACTTGGTAACGAAAGTTTGGCACAAATTTTTTTAGATCCAGCTGTAGGGGCGTCCCATTTTTCGTATTCCCACCATGCATTTCGGTGAAACACTGTGGAACACTTTTTTTGTGTGGAGAACTCTATCTTGTATTTCTAGTATCTTTGTTAATATTTATGAGTCAAAATTCGCTGTAGCGTAACGTGAATATTAAACGAGTCAAATAGACCGGGAATAGACCTTTCCGGGCTGTCAATCAAACTTCCAAGTAACCAATCAGAACAAGGCATATACGCGCTGTTTACAAACACGTTTTCCACACAAACACACACGAGTTACGAGTTCGTGCAGTGCGAGAAGCGACGTCGATGATATGACTATGCAGTAGGAAACCTTTACCAAGCCAAAAAAAGAGAAAAAAAATTGCCTAGGCCTACTGTCAGTGGAATATGGCTTGTGGAAGACGGCATGTCCTATATTTCAACAGGGTAAACAAGTATACAGCTCAACGGTAGGATTTCATTTATTTAAGTTAAGTGAGGCCTACAAAAATAATCGGGTCGCGTCGGGGTTGGCCTAGCGATAGGCCTATTCCGATGTCGATCTTCTCCAATGCCTACATTTTAAGATATTCGACCTCAGCAGCTGCATTCCGCGATGGATCGCGCCTGGTCTCAGGACATAGGGTCTGGTATTAATTTTTATAATAAATTGTGATCTATAAACAGATTGAGGAAAATATAGATTAATAATAATAATAATAATAATAATAATATCGAAATTTATATAGCGCCTTTTGTCAAAGGATACAAGGTGCTTAGAAAAGGTTTATTGTAGGAAGATTAGGCCAATGGAGGCCCTAAAATGTATTTAAATCCTT
>NW_022709841.1:0-624 GCF_011630105.1 Anneissia japonica | reverse complement strand
AGGCCTATAATAGTAAATTGCATCAATTTATTTTGCAAAAACAAGGTTTCCAGCTTCAGAGGGGGGTCACATCACCTGTCCGCACAAGGGCACACATTGGCGCTAACACCAGGCGCGTAACACGGGTCTTGGGTCAGAGTGGGTATTTATTAATTTTATTAATTTTATTTTTTATTTCAACCATCTTTAAAGAGGGTAACCCTTCTAGTTTAGCCCAGTAGGTTAACTGATATTCAGGGACCCACTTTAATAAAATTAAAGAACAGTCAAACAACATCATTACAACATAATAATAATAAATATAAGCATTTTCATCATGGTTTTATTTATTACAAACATATTCTTTTACCATCTATACACATTGAGGCCCTTTTTTAGGTGAAACTGATCTATCTTAAATTTGTCTTTCTTGAGTTTGGGACTATTATGTGTTTAAATAACTTAAAAAGCCCCAAAAAATGCGCGCCAAGCGTGCAAAATATTTTTGTGTTTTTAATTCTAATTTCGTCGGAATTGATGAAACTCCCTAAAATTTGCAATTTATAGGGGAATTTGGCCTACAAGAAATGCGCGCAAAAAATTTGAGAATTTTAGGCACTTTCAGAGGATGCATTTGTCAAGGGG
>NW_022709840.1:0-694 GCF_011630105.1 Anneissia japonica | reverse complement strand
ATGATTGTTTTCATACCTAAATAGCATATTATTATAATATTCATAATCTATTGTACACATAACTTTGGTAAAATGCATATAATTTTTAAGGACATTTTATATATAGTACCTCATATTTTCCAATATGGATAATTGAAGATATTTTGTACCGTGTATATTTTTTAGTTTGTTACTTATTATTTATTATTAAAGTTGTTTTTTTTAATTGTTTATTCATTCATTAATTTCATTTTCCTCCATTTGTTCTTGAATAGCAATTTCAAGATAATGGCTGTTGTTTTAAATTATGATGTATCCACTATATAATATAATATAATACAATATAATATAAGAATATCATGAGATATAATATGCCAACTAGATCTTCTAGTCAATGGCTGCCAATAACTGATCTATTTTCAGTGGCTAAATTTATTATTATTAATATAATACTATTTTAATACAAAATGAAAATTACTGTAGATATAACTTAATGCTTTTTATAAGTCAATCGTGACATCATCATTGCAACTCCCAATGTTATTTGCCTATCCACCACAGTCCACTAATTTTTAAATTAGTGGACACTTGGCTTGATTTTTTTAAGGTGTCTATGCAAAAAAACATACCTAATTTTTTCTTCACCGCGAAGATATTACGCACCGCGATGAAAATTGAATTGGGATAATTGAAAATTACTTTCATAAAACAAGGT
>NW_022709839.1:0-503 GCF_011630105.1 Anneissia japonica | reverse complement strand
AAAGATGGGTAATACACAGTTACTGTTAGCTGAATGACTTTGATAACGAATAGCGCCCGTAAACACCAGGCATCAAATTGTTTGGTAAGACGGTATACACCTCTCCACTTGTAAAATTAAAAAAAACATGTTTAAACCAATTTTTCATTGCATTTTATTTCTTTTTAGACGTTGTGTGTGTTTTTTGTTCTTTGTGCAAATTTAAATCGTTTTTATGGGACCCACTTTTTATGGCTTATCCTATTAATTAATCAGGGTTGTTTGTTGCATTTTTGCCTTTCTTGTCCTGTTTTAATTACATGATTAATGAATAAATTCAATTCAAACTAAACCGCTAAAGTTCATTTCAGTAGTTTTACAACCAGGCTACCACTATCACCCCTAAATTTGGTAATCACCCTTGTGGCAATTCACGATGCCAAATTTGTAAGCTTCTTATTATTACCGACGACACCATCAACATCCGCCACTTAACCATACACCCACCATCGCTCACTTGCAAC
>NW_022709838.1:23336-41871 GCF_011630105.1 Anneissia japonica | reverse complement strand
ATTCGTGTAAAAGGCATGGATGGACTACATTTTGACAGATATGTTACATTAGGGGATGACGTAGCTATATTGGTTATCATTAGCTCAACTCGCCCTCGATAAACTAATGTTACGTTATCTCACTATATTAATTGGATTAACACATTATCAAGGATAAGTACTGAGTGTTTAACACTGGTGTCCTTGGATTCAATTATAGGTAAACGGATTAGTTGCCTTTTTTATGAAGTTTTAATTGTTCTTTACCGCCGAAAGTGCGGTATTCTAACGTTAGTTTGTGGAGGGCTGGTCGGCCTAATGATCGTTTTTGTGAGCTTCCAAAACCTCCCTAATATCTTTATTGGTGTGCCTTACTCAAAATTGTTTAGGTCTCCTCAGATATATTTCTCATGGAAAACTGCAAATTTTAAAAATTTAATAGGTATGCAGCCATGTACAGGGTACAAAGTCAACATCAATTTTTGCAGACACAGTATAATTATGATTATGAACACTATAATTGATAAAGAAGAATCAAATACCGTATCTATTTAAATAAATGAACCCACCCTCTTTAAATCCACCACAAACAGACTCAGAAAAGGCATGTGTTTCCCTGCCCCACCACCCCCCCCCCATCCCTGGATAGTCTTGATTTAAATATTATAACACCTGTGGAATAAACTTGATGCTCTTGAGATATTTACCTGTGCATATCCTATCAACTTTAAGTCTAGCATTATAAATTTCTGTCAATTCCTTGAGAAGGTCTTGTACTAGAACAGTCACGGTTGTCTCAAACAGGAATTGGGTTTCATCAGCTTTCTTAATCAACAGGCGCACCATAATCTCTGGGGAAAAAAAAAACAAACATCAGCAATAACCGTAAAATTAGAAACTGCAATTTGTAGTTGGTAGGTTATAGGCCTAATATTCAAGAGGATCAAGATTCAAAATTCAATTATGCATTGCTACTTGAGCGATTGAGGGCAATTAACCACTATCACAAAAATATCACAATCACCTTAAACAACATCAAAATTATATTTTTTTTTGTTTTTTTTTTAATCGCTACAATAAATTATTTCGCTTTTGTTCTTATCGATGAGGGACTGTTTATATTTTGGCCTGTACCCGGGCCTGTAAATATTGACTTTGTATAAAAACTGGTTTAATATTATAGTTTTTTAAAGAAAATGTATTTGAAGTCACAAAATTGCATTGTTATTTTATGCTGTTGAAATAATTGATATGGCAAAAAAAAAAAATGTTTTGCTTTTACTCCCGCATCAATATTTCCCGGGCGGGAGTGATAATCTATTCTAAAATAAATTTTTCTATTTGCCCTAAATTTATCATGTGTTAGTTAAATGTGATAGATCATCACAAATGAAGCTGAGAGTTCCTCATTATTCAGATTCCTCATTATTCAGCATAATACTATATAGTATTTTTTTTCTTAAAAACAAAATAGGCCTAGGCACTTTTCAATGATAATACTTGCTAATTAACTAATAATATTAATAATCAATCAATATCAACAACACTGTCACTGACAATCTTCCTTACTTCTAATCTTTGGTGGTTCTTACCAAATAGAATAGTAAGCTGACAAAGGAGGAATTCATGTAACACAGTAAGTCACGGTGTTTTAGACATTTATTTACAAAATATATGTTTAGTTATTCTACTATCTAGGCCTATTTACTAAGCCAGGCCTGTGCCTAGCTAGCCTGCCAGGAATGGATCGCATCCGGCCTGATGGGTGACCGCACGCAGGAGGGCCCTCAGTCTAGCCATTTTACACTAGCCGGGGCTGCTTACTACACTACGTGGGCCTATATAACTGAAAGAAAACATACTGAACTCAGATACATTAGTAATATTTGTAAATATTCCTTACATATTGCAGGGAGGTATGAAGTGAAACGACACGCGACTCTCCCATTCACAGAGCTACACTGTTACAGGAAACTTTGTTGTTGATGATCGATGTTGTGGAAGTATTGTCCAAATGTTCAGGTTATAATATCATTATTTTTTTTATAAAACATTTTATTAAAATGAAACGTATTTAATAATTTATCATTGAGGATTAAACGTTTTAATATAGCAAATGTAGTAATTAAACATTCATATAAGAAATTTAGAGTAATGAAAATTGTATAGCTATGAACGAGCCAAGCGTTGCTAGGTAACATAAAGCATATTATCAAAGCATGAATGAGAACAAACTCGAAAAACTAAGTACTAAACATGTATTAGAAGTAACAAAGGTATAAACATTTCCACAAGTGAAGAGAGTATACTACGAATTGAGTAGTTGAATGGCTCAACATATTATAACAGAAGTTGGGGTTCCTGGAAAGAAAGGTAAGCAACATTTTTGAAGTGTAAATACATCTATAAACTAAAAGGTAAGTTGTACGTACGTAAACGGTACAGCGATACTTAAAAAGACTGACAGTAACAGCAGGGAGGTGTAAAAATACAGTACTGGTAACAGTACAGTGCTTAGTAACACTCCATCTATCTAGTCCAGGATATTGGTAAGGCCCCATCGAAATATTTATTAGTTTATCACCCCCTCACCTCAACATTTAATAGGGTTTCCTGTGGTTTTAATCCCTAATTAAAAACACAAAACTTGACAAAAACACTTGAACTTGACTTTTACATACGGTCTAATAATAGAAATAGGCTTATTAGTATTAGTATTACTGGAAATAAATATTAACCTTATCTTTACTTCTTTTTCTTGGTTCTTTAGAAAGAGAAAGGCGACATTTTCAAGAGGAAAAAGGCAAAACAAAGATTAAACCAAGTGGACGTGTTTATATTCATCCCGGTTACGGAACTCAGCCAGATTGGAAACCACATGGAAAGTCTATAGAAGTCAAGTATTCCAGGTGGTTCATTCATTTATGAATATTTAGGGCATATAGAAAAAATTATTAACATTAGATTATCACTCTTTTTTTTTTTAAATTGATGAGGGAGGGTTTTTTTTTTTTTTTTTTTATACGAACAATAGATTATTTCGCTTTTGTTTTTATTGATAAGGGAGGGGCTGTTTATATTTGGTCTGTAATTAGTAAATATTGTATAAAAATTTGTTTAATTTTATATTTTCTTAAAGAAATTGTATTTGAAGTCACAAAATTGTATTGTAATTTTTATGCTGTTGAAATAATTGATGCGGAAATTTTTTTATTTTTTATTCCCGCATCAATAGGCCTATCTCCCGAATTTTTGACGCAGACGGGAGTGATAATTTAATAAATTTTTTCTATTTGCCCTTAAATCAGACAAAATTCTCTGTTTTAGCCTTCTTTATATAGTAATATTAGGCTACACATTGTTGATAAGTCATGCATATAATATTTAGGCCTATGAGTTAAACTGTACTGTGTTTTAAAGTTAAGAAAAATCAATCAAAATATATAATTTCTTAATCTAAATTTATTTATTTATGAAAGTGTATCCCTATACCCATCCCTATAAACTGTCCTAGACAAAGCCAATAATAAACCAACTGATTAATAATAATCAACTGATTAACTGATTAATAATAATCAGCTGGATGAGAGCCTGAACCACTAATAAATAAACTAATAAATAAACTAATAAATCAACTGATTAAAATAAAATAAAACTAATAAACTAATTAATTAATAATACTAATTAACTAATAAATCAACTGATTAATAATAATCAACTGATTAATAATAATCAGCTGGATGAGAGCCTGGACATCTTTAAAAAATATTAAGCTTTGTCTACACTATCAAATTTCATCATAAAAAAGCATCACATAAAATTTGATGGAATATAGAGTTGAACATGTTCAACTTTTTTTGATACAATTTGATAATAGGCCTATGTGATATGACATCATCATGCTCATAGGCCCTATATGGACACATCACATTTTTTTTGTCATATCAAATTTGATAGTGTAGACAATTAGGGGCCTACATGAAAAAAATCAACACTTAGCCTAGGCCTAAATATATAAAATAAAAGTGACCAACATTAAAATCAAAGAATTGAGTAAGTCATCAACTCCCAACAAGAGTCAAAGACACAAATCAGTTTAGTTTTAGTAAGTAATACAGACTTAATATTATTTAAAGATAAACTTCCAGGCAATACATTGATGATAAAAATATAGTCTTACAACTTTACATAAAACACAGATTATTAAGAGAAAAAAAAAATCAGAATTTTATCAGTTTTTATATAACATCAGTATATAAGTAAGTTACTTTTTCATGGTTAACAAGGAGATGAAATATATAAGAATGGTATTACTGTATTTTGCTAATTAGATATTTACTTATAATTTTTTTTTTTTAATAGGCCTATTCAAGAAAGTATTTCCTATACTAGCTTAAAAACTTATTTAAATATATAATAAAAAATTGAAATATCAAATTTTATTGTTCATGTATATTATGCACATAAAATATTTCTCAAACTACTTATCACTGTGGAATAAACCTTTTAAAGATTATTTTAAAGCATTACATTACAGTACTATAATACATACCATTTTTTCAAACTAATTTCAGCAATGGACCAGACTGGGAATCGAGAATTAGCTATATACCACATCCATCAGACCCGGAGGCTAAACATCCACAATGCCTTCCAATAGGACAAAGGTCATTCCCAGGTAAGTTAATTACAGGCCTCACTCTAATGAAATACCCAGGCCCCAATTGAAGACCACATCCAATTAAGAACCATCTTTCTACGACCCCCGAGTGGCTGTCAGATCTTTTATTTTTATAAGATTAATTTTTTTCTAATTGAAGAACAAAGCTGATAAAGACCGTGAAACCCGTGTTCCAAAATGCCTCTGAGGCGTTTTGGGCGATTATGTTTTTATTTGTTATTTTCTTTCATTTTTACCTTCCAAAAAAAAAGGGGAGGGGGGTCGGGCCAGCCCAGCTCTCCCGAAATCTGCCCCTGGCCACCATGAGACAACCCTCTGTTACAAAATGCTTTGCAATATAGTATACAGTATCCATGTGTTTATTATTCTAAATGTTTACTCCCACATTCTTGTTTATTTTTAGACATGACAAGACAAACATATGGAGAGTGGACCTACTATCCTGACAACACAGTAGGGAAGAAGTGTTTCTTTACAGGCAGCAGTGGAGAAATTCAGCATATAAACAACTTAACATCAGCCAATGAAATAACTCATTCAATGTTATATGGTAAAAGGCGGAAATGTAAGTAGTCCTGTAAATTCATTGTGATCAATATGAGTCCTCCATATTAATTAATTTTCATGGTCTTTTAAAACCAAGTAACGGTTCTGAGACTAATGCATGTGACTTTCTTAAAAGTGTCTTATAATGTCGGTAGCAGATCCAGGAACACATGGTATGCTTCCCCGACTCCACCCCAATCTTTGGTTTGACTGTATGAATATTCTGATTACTGTTAGATTTTCCAAGCCATAGCTTTGCTCAGGGATGGATTTGGGGGGGGGGGGAAGACCGGCTCTGGTCTCCCCTTTGGGAAAGTAAAAAAAAAAAAAAAAAAAAAAAATAATTGATCGTCCAAAATGCCTCAGAGGTTATTTTCGGGTGTCAAAAAAAAAATTTTGGACCCCCTAGAGTAATGTTTCGACCCCCTTTTGGTCCTTCTTTCGCCCCCACCTCCACCTTTCGGACATCTGTGGATCTGCCCCTGCACACTCCTGATTTCAAAATCTAAAATCTACTACCTTTTAGAGGTACCTTGAAGTATATTTAAATGTCTTCTATCAGATTTACTGATTTTGTTGTTTGTTCCATAGACAATTCAATATGGCAGAAAAGGGAATTTCCATATGCATCCCCTGGGGATAAAAACTACCAGGTAGTTGAGTACTCTCCTAACTTTCACAAGAGGGGATCATGCAGGCCTATTGTCAACTTTGGGTGAGTTTACAGGCATTATTTTTTTAACAATTATTATGTGAGAGGCATATTTGTTTAGCAGCAGCACCTTTAGGAATTTTCGAGGGCAACACTAAGCTATCCAACAGGGTGGCTGACAGTTCCCAACAAATGTCAGTGAGGTCCAGGGAAAAAGCCCTGTTGGAGAGTCGTGACGCCGGAGATGACAAACATTTTAGGTGTCCAAGGATTGTCCAATTATTGCAACATGTCCAGGTTTATTTGTTACGAAAACAAAAACTCTGTCAATATCTTTTTTATTTCAAATTGTGATTGACTTTACTTTTATGTTAATAGTGGGCCACCTACAAAGAAACCAGACACATTCGTTCCTCTTCAAAAATTGCCAGAAATCACAAGGTACAGTAAAACTACATTCTTCTCAGTATTACATTAAAACTTTTGGTGGCTATGTATAGGAAACTTTAAAGTTTATTTTCTGTCTTCGTCGTGTATGGCTTAAACTTTGGATGCCCGACATACATTGCAGAAGCATAGGCTGGTTTTTTCAGGGGTGCAAAAATTGAGAATACGAAACTGAGGGGTACGAAAATCGAGAATGCAAAACAAAATCCCTATTCCAATGAAAACTTAATGGTCATTCTTAGTCTTTTTAACTCACTTAATGGAACTAATTTGCTACCATGGGGGGGGGGGGAGGTGCATCCTACGCCCAGACATTGTATAAAATACTGTTTTTTCATGATCTTATATGAAATATACTTCCATCATGTATAAAATCAAGATTACAGTAGAACCCCTATTGTGGGGACACCTTTGGAGCAAAAAAAATGTCCTCTTAATAAGGCTGTCTTCTGAATAGAAGTTGGAAGTAGTGTATTTTCAACCACACAGTTACTTTCTTCTTACTATCAACAAGTCACTATTTTATTTCTATTTAGAGAGCCTTATGTTGTGAAGGAAAGACAACGCAGACTTCAAGATGACGTGGCCATGGTCCATGACCTAAGTTCGTGGAAGCCTGCCATGCCTTTAGTATCTCCTGATGACGTTCGGTACCTGAACACATTATATTAGCATTTAGATATAATTTTTTTACCATCCCATGGCTGCTGCTAGTATTTATGTACAGTATATAACATTATATACATGACCTTTGTAAATATGGTGCTCATGCAATAATAGAAATTTAAGTAAATTCCTTTGGACTTTTGTATATGTGTAAATAATAAACATAATACACATAATATTTGTATTCCATAATTTTTATTATCAGTAAAAACTATTATGTTGTTTCTAATTGTTAAAATATAAAAATGCAAGTGAAAATGTTTTTTTTTTTTTATTAAAACCAGACTTAAGACCTGGTCCATACATATTTTGTTCATTGCTATTAATACATGTCTTCCAAATAGGTGCAGGAGTTTAATAATATGCATAGGACTGACTATACACATCGTTGCTATACTAGTCTTCCTTAAAAATAATATAGGATATGATGTTACGTGTTGGTCAAATGGTGGTCACATGACCAACTGACGCACTTAAATTAACTGCAAAACCTCTGATTCAATGTTATATACTTTGCTTAATTTTGGGGTAGTGTTGCAATCAGACTATGGTTAACTAATACGGTAGAGTACTGGGTCAAACGTTAATCACCGACCAACACGTCGCATGTCGAAAATTCACGCCAATTAACTGTACAAATTATCAATTGTTGACATTTTTATTTATAAACTCTAAAGTAATTACATAATGTGGTTGTTATTCAGTGGTGGATCCAGAAATGTAAAATCGAGGGGGCCCACAGAGGGACTTCTTTCATAGATGATGATCTAGACCACATCATCCCAAACATGATTGGGATGGAAGTAAAAATAAAAAAATAAGATTATAGCACCTCTAGATGCCTGTCAATGGCACCCTCAAACTTAAATTTGAATAATCTTCATATTTTATTCATTTTGTTTTTAATAAGTGTATTTTAAGAGTGTTGGGGGGGGGGTGGGGTCCCCCTGAATTCACCACAGAAATTCTTACTTTTGCATAAGCATTGCAGCTTTTATATCATCTTTAAAAAAAAAAACCTAGTCATCACATTATTTTATAATTGCTATTCATCAGCAAATTTGTTTAAAAGTTCCCTTTTCTCTATAACTTGGTAATCCAATAGCCCCACTGGGTTTGATATTAGAGTAGTGGAACAAGCTGGGTTACTTTAGTAATGTATCATAAATAAAGTATAAAGGGTATTAAATAGAATCTTCTTGGTACTCAATTTGAGTAGTTGTGTTCCAGGCTATTAAACTTAAATTCTGCAGAAACAGCAGCTAGCGAAGTGAACCTTTTTTTACAATATGGTTTTCTTTTTGAGATTTGACAGTTTACGTCATTCAATGGTGGTGCTCTTGTACAAAATTAATGTAACAATTAATCAATCACTGCAAGAGTAATCAAAATAGCAGGGTTTCCAAAATATCATTTTGGTATAGAGATGTATTATTTTGTACAAGTTATCAAATGTTTATTGTTTCCATATTAATAATGCAATAAATTATAATGCTATGTACACTTGCGTTGTTTCCATAGTTTTATACAAATGGTGGTTATGGTATGACTTAAGACAAGGTTAACAACGATACTCTCCGCGGGGTTTTTGTAGACATCTGCTGGTCGGGGTTAGTTTTTACATCACTTTCTTTAGCACCTTCATTCGTATTAACTTTATCAGGGTCATTTGGTTTATTTGATGTTTCCTGAGGGCTAGCTTGAGTAGGCAAGCTGCAGCTACCATTACTGCTGCTAGGTTCGACACTACTACCGCTGCCTGCAGCTAGGGTAGATGAGGTACTTGGAACTGATGCTAACTGTATCCTCCTTGGTTGTGGCTTCTCAGATTTGTTTGCAGCTATGATTGGAAAAAAGGATAACAAAAAAGCTTTATTTTGTTTTCTTTTTAACCAAAAAACAAAATTTATCCTTTAAATAAAAAAATATAAAAGAAATTTTTGTAAATCCAATTTACTTGCTATTGATTTATTCCAGGTCAAAAAGTAGTCTTAACAAAAACTGCAACCAGTCAACTACCATTTACAGTGGTGGATCTAGAAATTCAAAATAGAAGTGCCCAGGGAGAGACTTCACATATGTAGGGTTTACACCACCTCAGCTCCAATATGGTTGGGTCTGCGTAAAGAAAATTTATGATAATGGCATCTCTAGATGGCCAGAAATGGCACTCCCAGATTTAAATTTGAATATAATTTTCTTTTTTTCTCCATTTTTTATTTATAATTTTAAAAAATTTAGGAGGGGGACTTTTCCCTTGAATGGCATGCTACTAATTTAAAACACAAAATTACTTAAATCATTAAATAGGCTGGAATATGCTTGGGAGACTTTGGAAATGGAAATCTTACTTGTTTTACACATATAAAACAATTGGTACATTGTTTCTATCAGGCTACTACTAATTATGACTACTGTACCTTTGTCATTGCTGCTTGCGGGAGGGGACGACACCGCCGTGAGGGGAATTCTTCTCTTCTGCGGCTGCTGATTGGAACTGAATTAAAAGAATTGAGAATTGATTAGTGTAATAAAATATAAATGCTTATGTCATCATCAGCTGTTCATTTTGCTAACGGTTAATGCTCCCATCTCAGACAGCATCGTAGGACGCAGCCCAATGCAATTTATCATTGGGAACAGTCTTAAGTCATTGTGAGAATATTAAACGTGTTTAATATTTTATGACGCGACTGTCCCTGATGGAGTCTAAATGCTGTTTTCTACTAGGCGAACTTATTCGCGTGAATCGAAAACGTTTTGCGAAGCTAAAAAGAAGTGAAACCAATCAGAGCTCAGGAGGCGAACTGATAAACAGGTTTATATTTACCTTGTGGTGTCACTGTTTGCAACACTTTTTGATACAAGTGTTGTCAAGGTAACTCGCCTACGCTCACCATTAGAGCTGTTTTGATTGGTTAACTCTGGTTTCTTGACATCACTAGATAAAGGACTATGCACTGGAGATGATTTCTTATTTGTTGTTTGGATTAAAATTGATTCACCATTGGTTGCTGGTGCAATGATGTCATCACATTTCATATTTTCATCCAATGACTGAGGGGCTTCTTTCTTCTTGTATGGTACTCCAAGCTCCCCTGGTTCAAATACGACAATCGTACAATAACCATCAGTTGAACAAACTGAAAGGTACTGCCCATCTGAAGACCTAATCAAATAAAAACAAACAGAAATCCAATAAATTTATTTCATATTTTGATTAACATTCATATCAAATACTGACCATAAGAGAAGCTATGGCACAATGAAAACACAATGAATAGGAATGCAAGATGCACCTCATTTTTAATTACCTCATTTTTAATTGACTAGTTATAAACTTTGATTTTAATATGATTGGTTGGTTTATATTTGCTTTCAGAGAACAATCTGGGTAGGGTACCATGCATTCTCCCTCTTTCTTTTTTCTTATATTCTTGGGTTGGGGGGAGAGGCTCTAGATACCATTCTCCCTGGATCCGCCGATGTAAAGAGCACATGAGCTTTCACACATCTACAATTTCTTTCAAATAATAATAATAATATGTCGTTCCTATATAGCGCTTCACGCCTTTACAAAGCCTCTAAGCGCTTCACATTACTACTCCGGTCAGTGGATCAAGCACATATGGAACACATTGAACACCAAATTTCAATTCAATTCAATTCAATTTCAATTCATTTCATTTATTCGATCAATAATCAACAATCTGTACAGACATAAAATTCAAAGTGGCACAAGGACGAAAATTGAGATATTGAAACACGTTTCAAACTATAAAAAGGTCTTGGGTGAATTGTTTATAAAAATATTACGAGAACAAGATCAAAACAATGATTATAATTGTTATTAAGATGATTACAATTAAATTCATTCATTCATTTCATTATTTATTTGGTCTTTAAACAACAAGAACAGAAAGAGAGTGACAAAAAAGATCGAAACAATGATTATAATTGTTATTAATATTATTACAATTAAATTCATTCATTCATTTCATTATTTATTTGGTCTTTAAACAACAAGAACAGAAAGAGAGTGACAAAAAAGATCGAAACAATGATTATAATTGTTATTAATATTATTGCAATTAAATTCATTCATTCATTTCATTATTTATTTGGTCTTTTAACAACAAGAACAAAAAGAGAGCGACAAAAAAGATCGGAACAATGATTATAATTGTTATTAACATGATTACAATTAATTTCATTCATTCATTTCATTATTTATTTGGTCTTTTAACAACAAAAACAAAAAGAGAGCGACAAAAAAGCTGAAATTTGGGGAGACAAGGGTCAACCAAAGTGAACCAAATCACTGTAGCAAAGCCGCTTTACCCAAAAAATGTCCTACAGCAGCTTTAAGTCCAGTAGAAGCGAGGGACAAGTGGAGAATGCGCAATACCACAGAGCACTTCCGTCACTATTACACCACACTTAGGCATGTCATCTTTTTTGTCAAATAAAATTTTAAAGCCTGGACAGGGCTTCATATAGGAAGGCTTCATATAGGAAACTGTATGTGAAAAAGAACCCACGATTTTTACTTACCATGCTAGGTCATTTATCTGCTGATAATGGATCTTGGATATCATGGCAAATGGTGTCACCTGCTCCGTGTCGTACAGCATGATGGAGTCCTCCGACGCCACAGCAAACACCATCCGATAAGGTAGGCTAAGGTATAGAAACAGGAGCATTGTGAAATAACAGTGTGGACATGACTTTAGAAACATGTATTTTGAGCTATTTAGATGTAGCACATAGACTGAATGATTTAATTATTTTTACACTTAAATCTATTAAACTCAGTATACACTATCATATTTATGTGACTAATTTGTGTGATGTGACCATATATGGGCATGATATCATATTACGCTCAAATATGGATATATCACATTTGTTTGTAACAAACTCTGGTCAGAACTTCAAAAACTACCAGTAAATGTATAATTAAATTAATTTAACTATGTTTGCTTACTTGAACAATGACCTAGTTGTGCTTTTCTTGTCATTGTTTTCACTTTTTACTTCTTCTGATTTGACGTCTGCTTCCATTCCATTGTTCTTTTGATCTTCTTTAGTTTGATCCATCTTCTCTGTATCTTCATCTTTTTTCTGATTTACCTCCTCTTCATCATTTTTTATTGTTTCCGTGGTTTCAGGCTGTTTGCTCCTCAGCTCAAATAGCACAGGGCAGCATCGCACAGCTACAGTGGGTTTTGCAGGTCCAGGGTAGTGAAGTAACGGTCTAAGGAAAAAAAAAATTAATTAATTTCTTTTTGTAAGCCAGAGAATATTAATGATACTAATATAATAATTATAATAATATTAATTATCATTATTACTATTGATAATACTTATATAACACATATTTAGAGCATCTAATCGGTTGAAAGTTCTGAACTAATCCCACACAGGCCTCTAAATGTCTCCTAACAAAATAGTGCTTTCTGATTGGCTGAAAGTCTATCAGACAAGGTTTTTAATTTTATGAAAAAGTGTCAAATGGGTATAGTAGAGTTACTTTCTACAACTGATAAAACACTTGTTCCTAGCAATAAAAATATTATTACTAATTGGTAATTTACTATATTTATTAAGGAACCTAAGTTAAGAGAAAATACTAATAAAGATTGTTATAAGCTCCTCGATGATGTTCTGGATGAAAGTTGTACCATAGTAGTCTCTATATCACCATGCGCTATACATTTTACCATGTTTCTTATAGCATTCGATATTTGTGAACTAATAGCTGAGTAAGACAGCAATCATGAAAATGTTCTGCCTGAGTGATCACCTTCGCTAGATATTCTCTACCTCTTTAACAAGTTTGAATTAGTCATAAAACTAACTACGACCTAACCACTTACGTTTTAAACTATCAGACTTTTACTGGATTCCAACAGATGTTTGATTAAACTTAGATGAAGTAAATGTGTTTTTAAATTCAAATTAGATTTTTGTCTTACAAATTCAACAATGTCTGATCAGACTTTTTATGAAAGTGTACAGTACCCTTGTCTCAGATATATCTGATCAAATAAATCAGGTGAATTTCTATGTCCTTTGACCTCTCAACTGTACTTCACCAGACCAAGTCTATTCAAACATTAAAAAGCTTCCGACTGAAAATGGGAATGTAGAGCGAATTCACTCATCCATGCCTGTCATCGCGTACATTGTACTTTCTACTTCAAATCAATTTTTATGTTTTATGACACGTATGCGAAGATGTCACAAACACCGATGTTTAATAGAGTACAGTCCACATACTGGCCTGAATGTAGATTCAGCCGACAACCCTTCCAGATTTCAGGAGACAAAGTAACGCACAACGTACAGTTCAGACATAAAATTAACATGACGTCACTACATTCTACGTCGTCACGAATCGCAAGCTTTCTATTATCATATGTATGACTTGACAAGCTAGCAAGTAGAGTTAATTTGTTGCTATTTAAAAACCCTAATACATAAATGGGATATGACATTGACTAGCTCAACCATCAAACCCTCTTGGACAACAAGAAACACTTCCAACTTCATTGAATACTAACTTGCTCAGTGATAGTCTTGAGAAAAGGAATGTTGTATTCGATGTACTATCCCCCACTTCATAGACGCCGCACGGTACGATCAGGAACTCACCATCAGGGCTAAAGGTTAGGCGACGGAAAAACGACTTCAAACTGTCGTCATCGTGAAACATTCTAATCTGTTTTGTTTGGGCCTGTAAGTTAAACATGTTGAATAATCCATTAAATTCACTGTATAATAATCCTTCGCCCTATGTGTGTTATGTAAATAATGCTTGTATAGAGTATTCAATTCTAAGCAAGGCAATCAAAAGGAACATAAAAAGAACAACCAAAAAAATTTCTATGAACCTTAAGGTACAAGGCCATCTTTGGCTTTAAAACTCCTTGTTTTAAGGCCTGATGGCAATCATCAATAAAATAAAATATTGAAAAATTTGCATAAAGCTATAAAAAAGCAGTGCAAAAAGTTTTTGCCAAGCACACTGGGAACGTCAAAATTCAGGTTTATTTTGGCTCTCTGACTAAATTTTATAGCCATCCCTGATTTATTGTTTATTACACTTTCAAAAGAGGAACCAGCATGAAAGCGCATTATATTATAATAAAATATACAAAATAACGTCTTACCTCTCCTTCATTATTTGTTGTGTTGACTGACATCCTGGTTACATGATTGACACATCGCCTTGATTGAAGGCTGTAGATTCTACAAGATCTGCAAAGGTTTCAGATCAATCAATCAATTAACAATATTATTATTTTTAATAGGATTTATATACTGTAGTGCACATATCCACAAATCTGCTCAGGGCACTTTTTCCCTGGTCAATGAATACAGAATCATACACAGCATGTAACCTCCTCCAATCCCTGGGGAGTACTCCTAGTTAAGCGTGTAATCAGCACTACTAATTTCATTCCGAATCATTCACCTCCTATGGTCAATGGTCATATATTTATATAGCGCCTTCCACAGAAAACCGTCTCAAGGCTCTGTTGAAGCCACAAGAAACAAAGACAAAAGAACGCAAAGGGTGGGGGGGAGTGTGCACCCCCGATTTTGAGATAGTGTCGCCATCACTACCGTGTACACGCAGGTACCTCGGCGTTAGTTTGCTGGGCTCTGGTAGCTTCCACCAAGGATAAGCCTATGACTCTCATGCACTGCTAACTTGGCGGCGCTACCTCAAGTAAGGAAGTGCGACTTTTCAGGGGAAAAAAGACTTAACTACGGAACAACTTAAACTACAGAAATTTAACTACAGAGATGAACTAATAAATGAGAATTATTAACCATGAAGAAGTTAACAAAGATTGAAGAGATAAGCTTCCTACCAGGTACCCATTAGTACTCCTGGGTGAAGAGAGGCAATACAGAAAGTGTCTTGCCCAAGAACACAAGCACTGTGACAAGCAGCGGACTCGAAACCATAACTTTCAAATTGAAAGCCCAAAGCCTTACTGTACACGCTGCTCCATACACTTCTACTCTCTTTTTTCCATTTTCAGTCTACCATACATCGATATACCTATTACGAATACACTCATACATCCCAGATAAATTCACCACCCTCAAACAAATGGATTAAACTTACCTATCGCAACTAAATGTAGCAACAAACTGGTTTTGGGGATCAAAGGCAACACCCTGAACGTAATTCTTGTGGTCTTTTAATAAATGCAATTTTTCACCTATATGGAAAAATTGATCAATTAACATATTTTTTTACAGAATAAAATATTATCAAAATTTTTCTATATATTAAAAATGCAATTACTGTATAGAGAAATTCAGTTCTCGTAAGTTCATATTTCATAACATGTTTTTCTCCACATTAAATATAAACCAGACAAACAAAAATAAAGCAAACAAAATTTTATGGGCAAAAGCTGGGGGAGTCAAACAAAATGACACTGTTAAAACATGCGCAAACACAAGCTTGTTTGACACACCCATATATGTCTGGCCTTGTTCTGATTGGTCAGTTATATTTGATTGGCACTTGATTGAGAGATCACTTGTGATGTTTTCATAGTGAGTTTTGCTAAAGTACAGTACTGGTATTTCCACTCTTCTGGAGGTTTTATGAAATAAATTGAGAAACTGAATACACTCACCATCACCAGCAGATGCAAGGACATGTTGAGATGTTGAGAACCTAACAACATTCACTGCCTTCGTGTGACGTGACAAGTTTGATGCAAATTGCACCCAGGGCTTTCCATCGCTATCAACAGTCAGATACCATATCTACAATCAAATTATAAAAATATTATTTATTAACAACAATAATTTAATTTTTTAATATGGTAATAATAATAAAAATCATATTAATATAATATTATAAGAATAATAAGCTGAATAAAATACTAGGCAAAACAACCATGTTTTGAAGATTTATAAAAAAAAAAAAAAAAAAAATTGCCATTCAAAAGATTAAAAAAATTAGGTTATCAAATTTTTGTCAGATACCAAATATAAATGTTTTTTTTTTTAATGATTTACAGAATGTTTACTTACCGGTATTTTGACATACAATTGAAATTTACAAAGAACATGTAAGTACTATATGAATAGTGTTATATCAGTTAAATGACACAGAATCATATTTCTTGTTATATAAATTTCAGTTGAAAGCTTAAGTTATAACTCTTTCAATATACAGTACTATAAAGTAGGCCTATGTTAAAAATCAGGTATGAATATATTGAAGTGATTCATACCTCACAAGACATTCTCCAGAGGTATAATGAGTTTGTCATGTGCTTTACTACTAAAAACTACTGAAAAGTTTTTTATTGGATAAAAAGTTTATTTAATGATGAAAAATTACTCGTATTTTATTGTCTGCACCCGCAGTTGCCAAACGTGTATGCTTTCCAATTTTCTGGATATCAACGCTGTAAACAGGATCACGTCCATGCCAGGAGATTTCTGGAGTATCAAGCTTCATTGCTGCAAAATAATGCTAAAAATAAATCAGGCCTAACTACTTTTAGGCCTAGGTAGGACCATATAATTTTTTGGCTTTATTTAGTAGGTTTTGCTTGTTTAAGATGTTTGGATACTTTACTTTAGATCTACTGTAGAGTCCTGTGGCTGTAGTAGGTAGGCCTAACTACCTTGCCTTGGTTTACCTTGGTTCCAAGACTTTTTAAGCCCAGGCTTGTTTGTGTGTTGCTCTGAGTATATCTTCTTAATAAACGGTCGTAAGGGGCAAACTTCAGCGGGTGATGCCAGTCTGCTTCCAATCGAGATTTAAATTGGTTAGGCTAAGTGTTACAGGTTCAATAATCTGGGCAGGCAGGTTTAAATTCCAAATGTCACAGACAGTGTAGACTAGCCTAGGCCTATTTGAAAAAAAAAAAAAAAGTTTTTACCGGACTCTCAATCTATTCTAGGCCTAGGCTATAATATTAAAGTTACTATATACTATTTTCTATTAGCCTAGCTAGGCCTAGCCAAGGCCTAGTTAAATGTCATGCCAGCAGAGTAGTCTACTCTAGCTAGGCTAGGCCTAGGCCTCCATGCCTGCCTAGATTAGCCTAACTAGTACTACCTGGTCCTAGCTAGGCCTACCTACGACGGTACTGACATTTTCGGCACCGGCATTTTCTTCTGCCTACTAGCCTAGGTAGGCGCCTATTATTAATAATATCAGAATTTAGCTACTGATATACCATAACTTAACTAAACCTAGAATCATAATAAAACCGAAAATTATAAGTAGGCCTATATCATTCAACAAAATAATTAACAAAAGTGTATTTACTGATGATGTCAGAGTTTTCGCTAGCGACGAACTGTTATCAACAATTATTAATTTCGCGGGGTTTTTCAGAATAACTGTAGCGCCCTCACAAAACAAAAACACGTGCTCGGTAGGTCAATCAAGGTCAAGCAATGTTTGCAAGAAATTATGTTTTCGGAGTTGTGCACCGGTAATACCGGGCTTAAATTGAAACAAAAAGGCAGTGCAGCATGGCAGTCAGTAGATTAAGAGCAATAGTAGCAAAGCAGGTAATGTCGCAAAATATGTTACTATAAATTTAACCAATCTAGGCCTAGCGGCCATACAATTTAGCCATACTTTATTTAGACCTCTAGCGGCCCTACGCCCTAGGCCCTCGCTGGCTGGCTAGACACTCAATCGATCGTCTCGGTCGGCTCGGCAATCTGACACTGACTTGACACTGTTAAGAATACGATATAGCCACTGGGTTGGCTGTACAGTGTAGGCCTAGTCTGTACAACGAAAAAGAAGACGTAGTCTGGCCTGGACCTCCTCGTACCTAATTATCTCAGCTTGGTCCAGTACTCTCAGTACCACTAAAACTATCCCATGCGAAACCTGAAATACATTCTTACTTAGGCGGCGAGAGTTTCGTTTTATACCTTTTTTTTAGCAAACTCGCTACTCACCAGAAATAATGATTTTGAATAAAAATATAATATAATAATTAATAATATGATTTTATTTTTGGCCAGCTGAGTTAGCGCACCCACCACTGCGGAAAATTGAAATTCCAGCATAAAAAAATAATTTTTTTGTTATTCCCGCATAAATATTTACCAAATTTTTGACGCAGGTGGGAGTGATAATCTAACAATTTTTCTTACTCACACTTATTAAATTACTTATTTTTAAATTTTTTTATTTATACATTTTTTACCCATTCACACATGTGAGGCCGCATATTACACATGTTCTTTTCCTGCCAACACATCCAGATGTTTAACGAAGTATATAGAAGTACAAGTATAGGATGTACAATTTCACCCTGCCCTCCCCCCTCTCCCAAACCCTCTAACTAATAACACCTATCACTAAGGAGTTATCCTCATTCTAATAATATAATTTCATTTTCACTGCATTGAACTATTTTTAAATTGTGCATTTTCAGGTCTCTGTGGCAATAGGTTTAAGAGAAGAGCAAGTTCTACCACTTATCTATTTACCTCCTGTGTCCAAGAAAAGGTGAGTAAATTTTAGTGAATTGTAGCCTATATTACAA
>NW_022709838.1:10100-23241 GCF_011630105.1 Anneissia japonica | reverse complement strand
GTTTGTTTTAAGATGTGGTGGTGAATTAAGTTTACCTATTAAATCACTGAACCATCTTCAAAATCCTGGGAAGAAGCTGTCCAAAACTGAACTCAAAACCTATGCAAGCGCTGTAGCTAATAAGGTAAATTTTAATATTTATTTGTTAAATGTATGCCCTTGTTTTTCAGTGTTTGATTAAAATATTGCTCTATGCTTACATTGGGGAAAAAATGTATTCACTTATAATAAAGCAATTTGAGTGTGTTGAAGGCAAAAAATATAATTAAAGGCTTCTTTTTGCCTCTGCATGAGATACTAGATATTGCATGGTCATAAATTATGCAATTTTGCAATATAAAGAGTTGATTGGTTTTTTAAATGGTTCAAATTTTTGGTTCAGTTTTCCGTATTTTTTGTATTTGGTAATTGTTTGTACACAGGTCCCTCATCACAATATGTCTTTTAACGCCAACATAATGTCAATGGCTGCCAAATGTCTGAAATCAGATGGCTTCAAGTACCAGTACCAGTACCAGTAAATAGATTTATTTTATTATTAGAAAGGAATACAAATTTATTTTGCAATTTTAGAGCTGCAGTAAGCGTTATATAAAAAAAAAAATACATTTTTTTAAGAGATAGTTTCCCTAAATGCTAACAGCCAAACATTTATATTCATTTCTATGGTGTAAATATAAATATATATTTAAAGTATTCAGTCATCATTGTTTATTATTTGCACTCTAGAGGGCCCTGCAAACATAATATTTGATGTAAAACATTTAAGACGTTGTTGTGTTCTTTAACTTTTAGATCACATGCTCGAAACATATAGAAAACATTGATGTAGATACAGCTCAGATTCACTTTAAGATTAATTCATCAGAATTTGTCCAGGTAAGGTAACATTCAAAAGTTCAACAGAATAATTTTTTTTAAATTTGAAATCTGACCTAGGCTATAAAGAATAAAGAAGATGACTATAAAGCAATTGTTATAAATTGAATCATTGCTAAATGAAAGTGTTCTCACTTTAGATTAATGTCATTCAAAAATGGCCTTCAAGCCATTTTCTATATGTGACAGGTTTCCATGAAACCTGGACAAAGTAAATATTTGGAGAACAAAATTCAATTGCTGTATATCAATTGGAAACTATTAAACCCAATAAATTATACATCAATCTAAAATCTATGCACATACTGGCTGAAAATTGCTCAAATTGGAGATGCATTTAGCGTTCCTGATGATGATGATGATGAATTTTGAATATGAAAGAAACATATTAATATTTTTGTACTTTGTCTGGTTACACATGCTTTAGATCTATAATATTGCTTATTAATATGTTTTTCTCTATTTCACTGTTAGTGTGTCCTTGGTGATATCAACTCGTTGGGGACACTGTATGGAATTCCAAGATGTAATGCACCAAAGAAAGAGGTGGTTATTGAGTACAGGTAAAATAAATTGATTTATTATACAGTGTTGCTTGATTAAGATGATCAAAAACAATATAGTATAGTCAAGTTAATATCCTGAACATGATAATAATTATCTTTTCATATTAATAAAACCAAGGAGGTTAAAATTTTAACCTCCTTGATAAAACTAACTTCAACAAGACTATGTCTAAATCACACAACCTCGATGAAAAATGATTCCTAAATTGATATATTATTGTTTTTATTGTAATGTATTAACAAATAAAAATAAAATAAAAAATTTAAATGAAAATAAAATAATTTAATTATTTAAATAATAATATTAATAATAATAATAATAATTTGAATAAAATATAATTTATTCAATATTTTTTTTTCTCATTTAGTTCACCAAACATTGCAAAGCCTTTTCATGCAGGTCATCTGAGGTCAACAGTCATAGGTCACTTTTTAAGAAATTTACACTCATTATTAGGACATCATGTGACTAGCATAAATTATCTTGGCGACTGGGGAGTACAATTTGGTAAGATTTTTTAAAAACCGTTGTATGCCCATATTAGTCATGATGTGCCCATATATGGTCATGATGTGATGTCATCATGACCATATTTAGGCATGTTGCATGTTTTTGTCAAATAAAATTTTATTTGACAAAATGATGATAAAAATTATAATAAATAAAAATAATAAATTTATTGCACCTCGTATCTAAACTACCAATTGTATCATAAGAATCTGGTAATGTGAGTACATCACTATTGCTGTTTCATAAAAGAAGTGGAGATGAGAGGAAAAGAAAGTTGTATACATAGATGGGGCATGATTATATTTCTGCGATTTGATATATTTGACCTCGCCAGGTTTACAGGTCACCATCTGGCTTCAGTGGCGTACTGTATTTAGGAGTTATGAAATTGGGGAGGGGAGATGATGGGGGTGTAAAGGTGGAATAAGGGAGCTCGATGATAAAGTGTAGGGGAATACTGTATGCTCACAAAATAAGTTGATAAGTGTGATTTCTTTACTTCAAACATTTTCAATGGGGACATGACTGGGGCTAGCATGTGTTTTATAGATGGGGGGGGGGGCTGGGGAAGGAAACATGCGCACCCCTAAATACGATGCTGTTGGGAGTCAGCTTAGTTAGTCCATTTCATACACCACCGAATCCCCTCGTTGGTATGAACTGGTTACTGCCCTGTGAATGTGTACTAAAAATAAAATATACTAACCCTTGAATTTTTAGGTATTTTAGCAGCAGGACTGAAGAGTTTAAATAAAAGCTCATCTAGCTTATCAACAAGGGAACTCTTTGATGTATATGTAAAAGCTAACCAAGAGGCAGAACTCAACTCGGAGTTCAAAACACAAGCAAGAGAGATCTTCAAAGACATGGAAGATGGAGATGATAGCATCTTACACACTTGGCAAAAGATTCGTGACCAGAGCATAAATGAATACTCTCATACATATAAGGTACAACAGGTTTACTATAGTGGAGATGTAGCTTGATGATCAGGAAGTTTGTCTTTTAATCCCAGGATTCTGGGTTCAAATCCTTTGAAAGAACAGAATCTTTTCTTATGGCTGAAAATTTAAGATTATTCAAGGTTTAACTTACTTTGGCAATATAATCATGATTATACTAGTCCGCTGGAGGTGAGGATCACTAGGCGTTTCTTAGCCGCTTGGTGGTATATCAAGCCTTTAAATCAAAAACCTTCACGACCTGCAACTCGATCTTGCCTAGTGATTTGAAACCAAGAAGAGGCTATGCATAACCATCTCCATTGCCTAAGCCTCCTGTTGAGGCATTTATGTAAGATACACCAATCTTGATTTCTTATATATATAATTATAACATATAATTATATTTTTGTTGTTGGGCTTTTCTGATTTTTTTTTCTTGTGCTGTGTTAGTCTTGTACGCAGATGGCTGTAGCTAAATATTGGTACAATTGTTTTATTGTTTTAATTAATGGTATTTATATCTATATTTGGCAGCGTTTGGGAATTCATTTTGATGAATATTCCGGAGAATCTATGTATACACGATCAGCTCAAGAACTTATTAATCACCTACACCAGGAAAAGATTCTTCAAAAAGCCGTGTAAGTTCTGTTTTGTGTTTCTACATTTGGCGGGGTGTTTAACCAGACATAGTCTTGTTTATCTTTCAGCACATTAATTTAGTCAATGATTATATGATAATGTTGACAATGAAACACATATTTCATATGAGTCTACAAACTGGTAATCAAATTGTTCAATATTTTTTTTTATTTATAAATCTACAGCAATGGAACAGACATAATTGACCTTTCACCCAATAGCACCGTGACAAATTATGCCACCCTTACAAGGAGTGATGGAACATCGATGTACATCACGCGTGACCTTGCTGCTGCAATTGATCGATTCAAGCGTTACCAGTTTGATAATATGTATTATGTTGTTGACAAAAGTCAGACTGATCACTTTTCAAAGTTGTTCCAGACAATTAGTAAAATTGGATATGATTGGTCAAATAGGTAATGTCATAATAATATACCAATATTTGTGGCAAAGACAAGCCAAACCAGTCAATCGTCGCAAAATCAATTGAGTTATTAATACAGTAAAATAAGAACTATGAAATGGTAAAAAAATAATTAAAATCGGATGTTTCCTTATAAGGTTACAAGTGTTTAAACATACGGATGTTTAAAAAGAACAGCATATGAAAAATCAACCTTTAAAGTTTGCGATTTTGGGCATTTCTCATGCAGAAACTGTCATCAAATCCTTAAAATGTGTTGTTTTAACATTGAAAATGGGGAAAATAACAGCATAGCATCATGTGTAAATGTATAATGGTTAGTTTAGTGCAATAAAATAGATTTTTTAAAATTTGACATTCCAGCATGTTTTGGCCACTTTCTCTGAAACACAATTTGCGATGAGTGACTGGTTTGGCTTGTATTTGCCATATTTAGATATTATGCGAACCTATTGCAAGGCTCAGAAATTTTCCCCTAATCATTAGGTACTGTGCAATTGTTATTGTTTTTGAAGATTTATCTAGCACACATATCCAAGTATTGAAGAACTGCCCAAAGCACTTTTTTCCCCTGGTCATTGGATACAGAATCAATCATTCACAACCTGCAACGGTCCTCTGCAACCTGTGGAGTATTCTAATTATGCGTGTAATCAGCACTACTAATTTCATTCCGAATCATTCACCTCTTACCCATTTATACCCAGGTGAAATGCACATTGAGGGATTGAACTGCAAACCTCAAGTTTAAGGAGCAGAACCGCAACCACTGCGCCAAGAACCGCAGTGATCCTATTATGTGATTGATTAAAATTTGTTGTTTTACTTTTCAAAGGTGCAAACATGTTTCGTTTGGACGAGTTCTTGGTATGAGCACCCGTAAAGGCAATGTGGTTTTCTTAGAGGATATCATAGAAGAGGCTAAAGCCAAGATGCTGGAAAATATGAGAGCATCAAAAAGTAAGCTATATCAATGTAATTTTTTTTAATGGGCAACACAAATTTGAGAGAACTTTGACGGCTATGCAAACAGAGAAAGAGAGAGAAGATATATTTCATAGCATTTATATCCATTATTGCCAGTGCATGGCCTATGATTTACAAATACTACTATACAGAAAGGAATGAGAGATAGGTAAATCCATGAAGATGGTCAAAACCAGATATATGGTAGATGGGCCCAGTAGTGTATCTAGGAGTCGTTGAAATTGGGGAGGGGGAGGGCCTGATGCAGCAAATGTGTAATAGGGGGCCTTGATGATTGAGTGAGGGTGTGCTAGGCTGCAGAATAAGGTGATATTACTTCTTGCGTGACATTTTTCTATGGGGTCGGGGCACAAACCCTTTTGCACACCCCTAGATGCGCCACTGGAAGAGACAATTTAAAATAGAACTTCAAAATATTTCAATGGTTGATACACATCCTAATCAAAACCTAAAACTACAAGATTGCTTCTCCAAGGGAAGTTGTGTGTTAAAGCATTAAAAAACTGTGTTGAACATCATGAACAAGAAAATATATTTATTATTTAACATCAATATTCATATTTTAGCAACAAAGAGTTTTGATAGTATAGATGAAGAAGAAAATGTTGCTGAAACCCTAGGCCTGTCTGCAATTATTGTCCAGGATTTGAAGGCTAGACTCTCATCAGATTACACTTTCGAATGGGACAGGGCCTTTCAAAGCCAGGGTGATACTGGAGTTTTCCTGCAGTACACCCATGCAAGACTCAGTAGGTGAGTGGCATTAAAGATACTACTGTTGTGGTTTTTCCACATTTCATCTACTTTGCATATAGCATGCCAAACTCTTTATATACACACAAATATTGATACCAACTTTTCTTTTAGTTCTCAAACATCTCTTCAAATGGTGGCCTAAATTATCAATCATCCCTCAATCATCTTACTTTGACATAAAGCAGTTGTATGCCCATAGTGTATATGTCATGAAATGGCCAATGGTAACCACCGTAGCAGCAGAGTTGCAAGTTAAGAATTCCCACAAGACGTTTGAGAATCAGAATTTATGAATATTTGCAGGTTTTTGCATTTTATAAAAGAAGATATACTGAAGAAAATTTCTGCATATTATTAATCACTTAATCTAATTAATAAGTATATTATTATTATTATTATTATTATTATTATTATATCTGAAATACAAATTTATAATAATACGATATTTATTTTGGAATTTTTGGAAGCTGTTTTCTGAAAACCTACATGGCTGACATCCAGTGAATTAAATATTCATAACTTCGCTAATACTCAACCAATCTCCATCAAATAAACACAGGATTGAAGAAGAATTCTTGCAGAATCCAAAAACACTCAATTTTGAATTTTTACTACAAACAGCTAGTTTTGCCAGAGCCGGTCACACGAGGTCATGATATGATGTCATCATAACCCTGTTTAAGCATGTGAAATAATTTTGTTGAATACAATTTGATAATGGTAATGGTAATGATAGTATGGGCAGGACTTAAGACAGCTGCCCCTGGGCATCAATTTCATCATGCACATTAAAATACAATGTGTGCTAAAAAAAAACTTGATAAACCACATCTCCCAGATAGTGCTTCAAAGTATTGGACTCCTGGTTTGCTGCCCTCAAACTCTTGTCAGAATATATTTTATCTTAATTTGTATTTCACAGTATACACAGATTGAGTGGTGTCTCATTGAATCCAGAAGCTGATACCAATCTTCTCCTGGAGGAAGAGGCTATTAAACTTGTACATCATCTTGCTTTGTTTGAGGGTGCTATTCACACTGCATACACTGAACTAGAACCAAGGCATATAGTTCATTACTTATTCAAGCTCTGGTGAGTTGTAAAAGTTGAGATTGGGTTAATTCTAAAATTGTGTTATATCTTTTAAAACTATTAAATATATACATTTTAATTTTTGAATTTGTATTGTGAATTTATTAAAATTTGTAAAAGAAAATACCACTTTTACGGTGTCACTATTATTTCCAGTCCTCTTTTAAGACAGCAGTTTGGTGTCTAGGATTCTTGAAATGCGAGTCTCCCAACTCCACCTTCACATGCCATATCAGCCCCACACCCCCTCGGAGTGGGTGTGGGGCTGATATGGCATGTGAAGGTGGAGTTGGGAGACCTCGATGATTAAGTGAGGGGTGAGCGATAGGTCACAAAGTAAGGTGATTTTTAACTGCTTGAGCGTGATATATTTGCTTTGGGTGGGGGGTGGGGGGTGCAAACTTATTTGGGAGGCTTGTGCCCCCCCTCCAACTTACCCCTAGATATGCCACTGATTCAGAGTCTCTTGTGGAATAAACAATTTCTTTTACTTCATATTAATCTCACTATTACATACTATTTTCACATGCATGTGCTGGATACATGCATAGCATACTGATTAATGTGGATGTCACTAATTTCGTTGTTTACAGTCACTTGATTTCAGCAGCCAACAGAGCGTTACAGGTCAAAGGTGCTCCTAGGGAAATCTCTGAGGTAACTATATCAGCTAATGCTATTGTAAATAGTGAATATGATTATCCAATGGTGTTCTCATGCACTTGCAAGTATCAGGAATTTTAAAGGCCATGGATGAGTTCTTGATCCAGACTATCAAATGTTACTTGCATGTGACATGCCTAAATACGGTCATGATGACATCATATCATGAATGTATATGAGGCTTGCCATCCAAAAAACAGCATCAGTGACAAAAAAAAATAATGAAAATCAACATTTTTTTAACATGTTATTATTCTCCACATTGTATGCTTTAAAATGATGGGTCATTGACTGGGATAAAATTATGGGTCATTGACAGTTTTCTGTCTACAAAACTTTGATAGTGTAGATAGAGCATAAGTGAGATCACATGTATTACCACGGCAAACACAAGGAATTTGACTACAGGATGTTTATATTTTAACATAGGAATAGAATGATAAATGTAGCCTCAATATTAGATATAGTTTAGTGCAGTTGAATACCTTGGTGGTTCAGATGCTTGTCCTCCGATCCCAGAGTCCTGGCTTCAATTCCATGTCATGGTAACAGGATTATTTTTCCCTACCGACCAAAAGCAACTCCAATCCCTAAGCCTCTTGTGTAGCATCTTGTGTTTATGTTGATCTTGTGAAGGCATATGCCACTTAAAAAAGTTATTAAATTTCCTGTATGTCATATTCTAGGTCTTAGGCTTAAAATAATTAATGAAATGAAATATAAATTCTAGAACACTTCTTCTAGTACGTATTATTTTGTTTAAGCCTTGCATTTTCAGGTGAATGCAGTTTCTCGTTAAATTTATTCTGTTTACTTTCAGGCTAGACTTCTTTTATTGAATTACTCTCAGCAATGTCTTTGTCGTGCTATGGAAATTCTTGGCTTACGACCTCTTTACCGGATGTAGATTACGCTTGAAGATAAAGATAGAATAACTCATAACTTGCAGACTAGCTGTGCTGAATTGCATGTGCGTGTGGTCCGTGACCACTTTAGCAGCCGTATACAGGCACTTAGTTCACATCATTTCACGATGACAGGGGCTGAAGTGAACCATAGCATCGCAGGATTCCTTTACTGTTCCCTTTTCAGTACTTTTCTGAGAAGACTTGGTTCTACCAGCCTAGCTCTAGACAAGGAGAGGTTCGTACCAACGCCAATAATATTGGCTGTAGCTGGCGGTGCCCCTGCCTTATCGCTCTGCCATTCGACTCGCCATGATTAAATGGAATCCAAGTAAACGTCTTGATGAATAAAGCCTTCGTCTATTAAGACCATTTCTGCAGATGTTGTAGACTAAAACTTCATCTGATGCAGTGACGATCTTATGTCTTAGTTCTAACCACTTCAGTAGAGGTACAGTAGGCATCTTTTGAAGAGGTTTGTTTCACTAGTTAATGCCTTGATCTAGATCTAATCAAATCACCATTATGTCAAGAATTTCAGATTTTTGAAAAAGTTGTCACTCTCTAGTGAAACAACATATTCCTTATATTGGTTTATATATTTTACCAATTAGTAATCAATAATAGATTATTGTGTTATCTTATGTTTTAAAATAAAAGATGACCTTTAACTGCATTTAAGGTAAAAACGAATTGAAGAAATTTGTTGCCGTTTTATACATTAATGTTCTAATTTTAATCCAACAACAATTTACACTGATCAATTTTTTATTTTAAAAAATATGAAATCTTGTACAAGGATATTGACGATATGCTGACAAAGAAAAATCTACAAGGCTGCAATCACTTTTTTTTTTTTGGTCATGAAAAATCTCAACCACATTTTTTAGGCATGTAAAATGGATAATAAAGTTAACAATATCAATAGTTTTAAATCATTATAATTTCCAATGACAGCGGCTCCCCGTCCCCTTTTGGAACGCAAGAAGAAAAGAAAAAAGAAAGATAGAAAAAGAAATATTGATCGCCCAAAACGTCTCTGAGTTTATTTTCTGGCATCCAGAAAACAACAATTTTGCAGGAGCATTCCCCGGACCATGTAGTGTAGTGGATTTTCCCCACTTTCGGCACCCCCTTACGGACATCTCTGGATCCTCCCTGTACAGTTCTATACTCGTTCATCCATTATAAAGTTGAAATCGTTCTAAATAATGGACTGTGTTTACATGTATTATTCATGTACAGTATTATTAGAGACCAAAGCTGCTACAGACCCTGGAAACCCCGGTCCCTAAAGTGGTCTTTAATTGGAGGGAGATCTGTATATTTCTCTGTGTGTGACTATTATTGGGTCCTTGGCAATGCCAACTCGTTGGGAAAATGTATAGGATTTTAAGATGCAGTTTACTGAAGTATGAGGTGGTTATTGAATACAGATAGAATTATATTGATTTTGACAATAACGTGTTGCGTAATTGACTTCTTCAGAAAACAAGACAATGTATCAAGTTAATATGTAGAACAAATCTATAATTTAAATTTATCAGACAGTGTTTATCGACTACCTGCCAATGTGGTGAAGCGTGTGGGGTTTTTAAAACCACACTTCTATGCTATATTTTTCTTCGTTGCTGAATCTTGAAGCTAAAGCATTTCAACTCTTTACAGCATCTATTTACCTTATATTTTTGACCTTGTATAAATAATAATTATATCTAGGCCCATATCTCGAACAAGTCAATAAATTAAATGTGTCAGACAAACAACATTGTGTTTATCAACTGAAGTGACTAAATTTTTGATCGATTTTTTCTCTTTCTATTTTTATAAAACCAGACCTCTATGTTGATTTTAACGTTCCAATTGGTAAATGGGTTGATAACGTATCAGGTATAACTTTACTCGAATTCGAATTCAAAACAAATAATAGTGGAGTTGAATAGCTTGGTATTTAAGGTGCTTGCCTTCCAATCCCAGGGTTCTGGGTACAATTCCTGGCACGGTAACAACTCCGCTCTTTAAGTCTTATAATAAGACTTAGTTTACGTAGAGAATCTTGTGTTTATGATTGTTTTGTGAAGGGGTATGCAACTTTGAATAGTGATTAATTTCAGTCTTGGCATATACTGGGCCTTCGGCCTAAAACCAGCTAATTAAAAAAAAAGGGAAAAAAAACAATAATAATAATAATTTAGTAAAAACAAGTAACATGGAACTGTTGTATTTCTTTATTAATAGTACAGCAGTCACTAAGTGATACTATTATATTAATAATTATTCATGTTGTTGGTTGTTGAAGGAGGATGACAAAATGTTGTTAACTATGTTGACGTTTATTGACGGTTGCTGAAGCCCTATTACAGGTCTCAAATGTACTTTACGGAAGTACAGTATCATACTACGCATCTGGACTTGAATGTCCGTCGTCTGTTCAGTGTAACCTCACAAGTAAAAAATACAGGGTGGAATCTACCCCTCCAAATTCCCAACCATCCTCAGAGCCCTACAGTATTCTATAGTTTGATTATCAAGACGCAATGTTTATGACTGTTGCGTTCATTCTCAGTGGACCTTTCCACTAAACCCCGCCCATTGGGTATTGTACCTAAGGTCTCGCAAAACGACAGTGTAAAAACATGTGTGTTTGAAAGACGTATTTCTGGCCCTGTTCTGATTGGTCAGTTGTTAATTTGATTGACACTACGGAAAGGTATTGAATATTTATGTCTAGAGTTAGGGCTCGGCTTAGCATATTTCTTTTTATGCACAGTATATTCTTAAGATGGTGTATTTCGTAATTTTGCATAGGCCTAGATGTACAATTCCGAAATAAAAATGAATAAATGAAATGAAAATCAAGGCTTATATTCAAAGTACGCCGACGCAGATGAGGAAATATAATCCAGAGCATGGTCAGCTTTCGTCACACTTGCAATTTCACAGGTACCCAATGTGCTTTTAAAGTTCACTGACTGACAATCTGCCATCCCTAAACATTTCCTTAAACACTCTATCTCACTGCGAGTTTGAGAGATGCTGTAGGACTTGTCGACAAGTGCGTGATTTTTGAACTTAGTGAACGTTCTAAAACTGTATGATCCATCTGTGAATGAAATCAGTAACGATATTAAAATACTTGTCAATTAAAATATTAGGCCCTAATTGTAATGTTCGGCTTTAGTAACACTAAGGAACTTCCGATTACACAACAACTTACCCAGTGAGGCACAGTTATATTCGTAGTACCACGGTAGGCATGCGCAGACAAAGTGATTGAAAAGATCTGTACACGTTCCTCCATTTTGGCACGGACCAGACGCGCATTCGTCAATGTCTTAAAAAAAATGAATAAATATAGACAAAAGAAGTATAAGAATCAGGTTTTTTTTCTTATTGTGGTAACATAAAGGAAAAAATAATAGGAGGAAACAGAACTAAAGAAAACAAAAACAAATGCTACAAACAGCAATAGTAGTGGTAGTGGTTGTAGGCCTAGTAGCAATGACCAGGACAAAAAATGTAACAACAACAATAAAATAACAATAACATTATCAATAATATTTGTGATGACGAAGATAGGAATATTATTAATATAAATAATTATAATAATCATAATATATATTAATAATTATTTTATTTATACATGTTCATAGAGGTCATGCACTCGATATAAATCCATTGTTATAATTGGCTGCGTCGGTCAAAAATACAGGTAATAAGTAGACACAAAATCCTAGGTATAAAATTGCCGTAAAATTTATTTGAAACGAACAAAACATCAACCAGACTTTTGCGAAGGCCGTGATTTATAAATTCGTCCACATCTATCGTCGGGGAAATCGGCCTTCCAATGGAACATCTTGGTTAGATTATTATGATTATTACGCACCATATCTTTAAAAAGTTGGTTTGAGTAAGGGTATTGTTTTATCCCATACGACTTCAACATTAAAAAAAAACAAAGGTAAAACCTAAAGTCCAACCCAGACAGCGTCGTACGACGCAGCCCGACGCGTGTGAGTTAAACGCAGACGGGATGGTGTGCGTCGGTGGCAGTGGCGTCGTAGAATATTAAACATGCTTAATATTTCTCACAACGTCGGGCTGCGTCGGCCGACGCTGTCTGAGTTCGCCTTAATGCACAACTACATGACCAACATTAATTACATGCCCGGAATTCAGTAAAATCGTGTGCACAGTTTATGAATTTCTGTTTAAACAAACCTGGTCTAGGTCTACAATACACAAAAGAAATACATAAGCTAAGCCTGTCTATTAGAAGGATTACTACTTACACTGTTAATCAATAATCATATGATGTATTATTTTAACGTAATAATAATTTCTATTATTAGGCAGTGGATGAACACGGTACCGAAAACTATCTCGGTAATGATGAGTTGCCAATCCCGCCTTCTTTATCGTTACCGAGAACGTAATAATAATTTCTATTATATTAAATAGGCAGTGGCTATGAACAAGGTACCTTACACTATCTCGGTAATGTGAGTTGCCAATCCCGCCTTCTTTATCATTACCGAGATAGCGTACGGCACCTCACCTCTAGACACATCGATTACCTATTTCACAGTTTGTTCCTTCTGTGCCCGAGACACATTGACATGTGTATTGGTTAATCTCGTTTAGGCAGGCTCCGCCTTGTTGGCATGGGTCTGAAGCGCACTCGTTGACGTCTAAATAGAAAGATACGTGGAATTTTATACGGATTCTATAGCAAAATTGAGACCTGGTTCATATGACGTTCACC
>NW_022709838.1:5434-10040 GCF_011630105.1 Anneissia japonica | reverse complement strand
CATATACATATACATACATATACATATATATATATATCATGTATCTTCTTTTATAATATTAAGTAGTATATATATAAATATTTCATATTCTCTTGGTGGGCCTATTATTTTCAATTCCTTTAAATATTGTTTTCCCATTTCACGTGTTCATTCGGGGTAACGGTACGACATTCGGACGAAACTGAACTCCATCTGGACGAGTCGTCGGCGACTAAACTGACAACACTCAGATGGTATTTGTTTTAGTAGCAGCTGCTGAGGGGAGGGTTTTACGGTCACCCAGCAGCAAGAAAAACCATAAGCTCCAACGGCCAACAACTTAGTTTTTATGGAGTAGGAAGTTATTTGGTGACATAATAATTATTATTAATATATATTGTTTATCCTATTTTACTTTAGGATGCACAGAGGTCATGTCACTACCATTAATATTCTCCACAGCATTTACGTCAGGTTTAGCGCCAACGGGGACTGGGGCCAGACGTCGGGGAAAACTGGTCACCCGTCAGGGAAAACACATAATTTGTCGGGCAGAAAAAAAAATCTATATGATTTGTTTACATATTAGACTCTAAGATCAATTAAATAAGCCTTTGAAAACTTTAAATTGTCATAGTTTTTGGGGGCTTCGACACATAGACCACTTCTGACTAATTCCTGACCACGTCCACCCATTGGAGGCATCAGACCCCGGCGGGCAATTCCTGGAGCCACCCTTAATTTACCTCAAAGTTAGCCATGTAAATTTGAGTTTACCTGTCTCACAATGCGTGCCAACATAACCAGGCACACAACTGCATGTGTATTGATTGACTAAGTCATTACAATGTGCTCCATTCTGACACGGCCCGGAAGCGCACTCATTAATATCTGTGGAAACAAATATAAAAAAAAATATTTAATATACATATAATGACATCATATTATAATGTTCTCCTTTTTATAAAATCTTAATACTTAAGCCTATTGTTTATTTAATGTCTTGGAATGGCTGAACTACTCTGTAGCGTACCATACTTAGCAAAATACTAATACAGTATGCAATTATAGTCAAGTTCTGAGGACTTTGTAAAAATAGAGGTCAAAGGAGCCATTATTTCCTGAAAAAAACAAAAACAAAAATTACGTGCAAATGCAAGTGATGACATCACGACAGACTTATAATATTCAATGTCTTCATAGTTTATTCTATGTGTACTATATAAAAATATTAACGCTAGTAAAATCTCCTTAATAGAAAAAAATCACAACCGTATAAACATGATAATAATATCACAATAAATGATGTACATTTAGAAAGGAGGATAGTCTTGGCCGAGAGAATAAAAAAACCGGATATTTAATCTTATTAGATGTAATATATATTCCAAATTTCACAAATAGATCAAATACATAGAGAGACCTATATATCGATGCACTATACAACGGTGCAATTTAGTTTTTTTTTTTTTGTTTTTTTGTTTTTTTTTTTAATTTAGGCGTAAGCCTACATACTTTTATTACAAAAATCCTAATTTAATTTATCAGCTAACCTAATTGTAAAATTTATGATAAAGAGGAATGGATTTTATACGTCTGATAATTATCGTTGATTTTGTCATTATAATTTTTAAATTAAATTATCAAAATAAATTTGTAACAAAGAATAAATCAATGTAACTCTTGGAACACAAAATTATATTATGTAACAAATATTGATTTGTAATGGATATGCGATTTTGTATATATTAGATAGTTGATAGGCCTATTTTAATTCAGTAGTCGTCCAGCACTGAAGAGCAACGCAGGCGCGTTCAAAATATTTGTTTGATAAAATTTTATGATCCAAGAGTCAAGACTTAAGTTGGATTTATTTCTTGTTACAAATTTATTTTTTTTTTTTTATTTTTTTTTGTGTTTATTTATGGGACAATTTGAGGCCAATTTCCTGTCCCTACAGCCCAATAAACCAGATGTTTGGTTTCGTTACATTGATGATATCTTCATGATCTGGACCCATGGTGAAGATAGTTTGGATACGTTCCTATTGAACATTAATTTGGCTCATCCCACAATCAAATTCACTGCTAACAAATCCACAAGCAGTGTAGATTTTTTGGACATCACCGTGACCATGGAAAATGGTGCACTTAAAACTGATCTCTGATCCGTAAACCCCCCACGGATAAGCATATGTACCTGCTCCCTAGCAGCTGTCACCCCCCGCACTGTACAAAAAACATTCCGTACAGCCAAGCATTGCGCATGAGACGCATTTGTTCTTCGGATTTAGATTTTCAGAATCGAACAGAAGAACTATTCGGACATCTCCGGAATAGAAATTATCATCGAGGACCCAATGAAAACGCTATAAAAAAAAAAGCAAAGGACATACCTCGTGCTCAAACACTGACGTACAAACCACGTCAAAGATCTACCAGAGTGCCACTACCTATCACCCTAGGTTACCACCACTAAGGGCTATAATTCAGAAACATATGCCCATTCTACAGACCACAGAAGGTCTTAGGTCTGTTTTTCCGGATACACCGTTCATAGCCTATCGCAGACCACCTAACCTTCGTGATATATTAGTACGATCTAAATTCAAGAGGCAAACTAACTCTTGCGACAACCGTAATTTGGGTAGTCATCTTTGTGGTTCATCATGCAAAACATGCTCCTTGCTTGATTCTACACAATCATTCAAGAGCAACCAAACAAACCACATATTTCGGATAAGGCAATCAATTAATTGCCTCACCAAAAATGTCATTTATCTCATATATTGTAATATTTGTGGTTTTAAACAATATGTCGGAGAAACAAAAAACACTCTCCGTATGAGAATGACACAACATAGATCAGCTATCAGAACATCTAAGCTTGATCAACCAGTAGCCGAACATTTCAATTTAGCTGGTCATTCAATTTCAAATTTCAGAGTGATTGCAATTGACCATCATGCCAGTTGGAGCGACAAAAATCGCAAATATAAAGAGAATCACTGGGAACTTTTACTTAAAACAACCACACCATTTGGACTCAATATTAGGAACGTTCTCCCAGTACACTATTAAACCAATGGCATTTCAATTTATTCTGGATAAATCATTTGGCTTATTTATTGAGGCTTGCGTCTAAAGTTTAGTTTTGGCCTTCCTGTTTACTTGTTTAGGCTGTTTATTCTAATCTCACCCAGCCTATTGTTTACAATCATGCTTGCATGAAATTCTCACTTTATACCATCTAGCTTTTTCTACCCTCACTCACTCGCCACTGAGGAAGGAAGTGTTGTCCGAAAGCTCTGGTTCTATTTCTGGCTGTTTACTTACGTTCACTTTTTAGCTGTTGCTTATCATTTTTGTATCTCTACTGAGATCCAGCCATTGTTTCCCACAGCATTGTTGTTTTCCAGTATTTTGCCTTTTAATCTATATATATATATATATATATATCTGTATATATCCTTTTTAGGCAAGAAAGGACGCACATCTCGGCACATCAAAGGTTTTAACTCTGGCATCGACATTCTATGCGCACGTGCGTCCCTACACGCTGAACGTCACAAAAACCTTAGCAACCAGACCATAACCCATCAGCGTACGTACGTGACGAATTACCCACGCGCGTGTTAGTTGCCATGATAATCGCGCGTCGTGCGGTGATTACAAAGGCCTAATGATATTTTGCACTAACATTAGACTGAAATTATATTCTTCATTTCAACATTAATTTTGCCAAAATTGTGGTGTATTGTCGTTCATGAGACTCACTTCGCAGAAAATATTTGTTCTGTATATATTCAAATGTTCGTTTTCGGCACCTTATGCCAACATTATCAAAATGACAGATTAATGTTACATAAGAACATGAAATTTTATAAAATTCGTAAATTTTAAATTGCTATAACTTTTCTTTTTCTTGGTCAGTTTTCAAAAATTGCAGTTTATAAAAGCATTTAACAAGCTCGTAGTTAAAAAAAATCAGATGTAACAGACATTGCGAAGTGTCCAAAATTAATAAAATAAAAACTAACACCATAAAACGAAGGACACGCAGAGACTAATAATTGACGGCTGTACTCGCAACAAGTATGGGATTTTCGATGCCACAGTAAAGATCAAAGGACTGTACGCACGCGCTATATTCGAGAGTGGAGATGTGCGTCCTTCTGTTGAATTACCTTGTTCCAATCAAACTTAACAACTGACCAATCAGAACTAATTATTTAATGGCGTCCTCGGATTGAGCAAATGTCTCAGAAGCAGTTTACATAATACGTTTGAGCTGTTTAAATGCGGGAAAAATATCTAAGGAGTGGGGCGAAGGACCAAAGCGCACGAGCATTGGTGCTTATCGTCCTGTGAGATAACACTTATGTATGTATACATAGTCTATAAATAAATACGCCTATCGATATTCTGCTTGTCTAACTTACTTTTTTGAATTCCATTATGGATTGTTTCTGCTTATGAAGTCAACTATTGAGTTGACGTCTATAATTATTTTATAATTGTTGTTTCAACGCCTGATATACAATTTTAACATTTTCAAGTACACACGTGGCTTTTGTCCTATACTCGAAAATATATATATATATATATATAGGTCCTATGTATATATA
>NW_022709838.1:0-4688 GCF_011630105.1 Anneissia japonica | reverse complement strand
AGGAATGACACATTATCCATACTTGCAAGCTTATATGCACAAGTACCAAAACTCTTTGACCAATCAAAACATTACCCCTAGTAGGTGACATAGCTATGAATAAACTAAAGATCAAAGCATCCTACTGATCAAAGTTACCTACAAAAACAAAGAAAGCTCTTTTGAAGCTTTCAGCCCATTGTTAAGCAATGTAGCCTACGTACGCTTCTTTAAACAATAGTATAGACCAATTTTGCGAACTGTCAATAATGTTATATGTTATTAGTAATAGAAAATATTAAACCTAATTTATTACTTACATTACAGGCTACATTATCATTTTCAAGTAAACCTTAAACATACTTAGAGCGGCAGCCAAGAACAATTTGATCAAACGAACAAGGTACCAATATCCGAATACAGGAACATTTATTATGTAACATAACATATCAATATATGGACGTCTGCCGGGGACCCCTGTCGGGTGTGCCTCTGGAGCACCCATTAAGGGGCTGAAAATGGGCTAGATCATGTTTTGGAGATACCACATAAAACCAACTTAAAATCAACAAATATACTCTACTAAGTATAAAAAGTGTATTGCCAGACAGATTATCCGCTGGATATGTCCCGCCAGACACCCCCAAATGTTTCCCCATGTGGACACTGTGATATAATTGGGCTAGATCATGTATTGGAGATACCACTAAAAATCAACATAGAATTAACAAACATACTCTACTGAGTATAAAAAGTGTATTGCCAGACAAATTATCCGCCGGATATGTCCTGCCAGACACCCCAAAAGTTTTCCCCCTATGGATATGATTTATCATCAGCGTAAGCCCCACAGTAGGCCTACTTCATAATTTTATTAAGCTTGCCCCATTGCACTTACTCAGCCGCCGTCAAAATTGAAGAAGTTGGATGTATCTTCTTTTTGAGATGACAATTAATTACGTAAGTATTTGTAATAAAACTAAACAGAGCGTAAATAATTTGAAATATTTGAAATAGGATAACTATGACAAAAGTATTATTTAAAAAAAAAATCCAAAATAGATATAATACTATACTTTTATATTTAAGGTTTGATAGGGACATTAGGCTGTGTTAATTGGTACTATTACTATTACTACTATTACTATTTTGTTACTGTTGGTCAAGATAACCTATCGGCAATTGGGAAAATAAAATCCTATGGAAATCTTGCCAAGACACTGCTATCCTATGTCTGTAGCAGCCGAGGCAATGAGATTCATATAATTCTTTGATACATATCGTCCTATGTCGCTGAAGGGGAGTGAGAGAAGACAACTTGATTTGAAGATGAATGTTGAAAATCCAGCTAATCTCCAGGGTAGTCATGAGGAAGTAGATACGCTCATTGCATTCCATGCATCTGGCACCACTGGAAATATAATCATTAGAGCCTCTGATACTGATGCCCTAATTATTCTCATTGGAATGCTAGGAAGACTGACAAACATCATACCTACACATTATTATGGATTGTGGATCGGGCAATAGCCATCGGTTAATTGATGTCAATAGCATTGTCACCGCCCTAGAGTCGAAGCAGGGCGGATTAGCTGCAGCCATGCCAGGTATTCACGCATTTACTGGCTCAGACTTCACCACCGCATTCTACAGAAAATGTAAATTGAAGCCACCTAAAACTGTGTCAGATGACGGGTAGACTGGATCAGGTACTGTATCAGAAATCATTTCATATAGGAAGGAAATAAATATACATAACAGTAACCTAATAACCTAAACTACAATTTTCCATTATAAATGTGCTTTTGTTTGTGGATTAACGTAAATTAGCATTAATTAAAAATATTCCCAGTGGTGTGTGAGTTTTAAAATGAATTGCGCAAATTGATAACTAATTTGTAGTCTAAATATCTATTTTGTTTTAGGAGAACCCGATGTCCATTGTGAAGAAAGTAGACTGCGCACTTCTTCCACTTTGTGCGAAGACTGTACATAAATAAAAATGCAACGGCACATTTCATCAGCATCCTGTGGGGAAATGCTGACTCTGCACATCCCAGACTTGGTTTGGATCCTCTGAATTACGGATGGAAGGAAAAGAATGGATACATACTCCTGACTGGTATTCGGGACATTCAATGCCAGATTATCTTATTCAGGAAGAGGAACGAGAGGAGGATATTACAGTGAATCTCCAGAGTGTCCAACCAGATGTCGTCGCTGAGGAGTTTGATGATGATGATGATGATGACGACGACGATTCATGTTTCGGAATTTCTTGGAGTGATGATTCAGAAAATGATATTACTCAGAAAGTGAAACAGACAATTAACATTAATATCAATAATCTTGAAGACATAAGACTTGATAGCGACTTTACTTACTCTTTAGATTATAATCATAATTATAATACCGATCATGTAAAATCTGTGGCGCCTCCATTTACTTTTTTTGTGGGATTTACTTAAAACGAAAAAAACTTTTAATCCAGTACCTTGATGTTTATGACTAATATATTCCTAAGTATCCTATGATCTGGAGGCCTTACGTAGAGTAACATTTGGAAAGGGTCATTGTGTTATTGTTTGCTTTGTGAATGTACCTATTCATTTAAACTTGGTTTCATGTGATGTACTTTCACCATCTATTTAGCACACAGTGTTCACAGAGGGCAACTTTTGGGGGTGACGGGCGGGACCTTTACAGCGAATAATTTGTCTGGCAATACACTATTTTATACTTAGTAGAGTATGTTTGTTAATTCTAAGTTGATTTGATGTGATCTCCAATACATGATCTAGCCCAATTATATCACAGTGTCCAGCATAGGGGACCCTTTTGAGGGTGTCTGGCGGGACATATATAGCGGATAATTCGTCTGGCAATACACTTTTTATAATTAGTAGAGTGTGTTTGTTAATTCTAAGTTGATTTTATGTGGTATCTCCAATACATGATCTAGCCCAAATTTAGGACCCCTTTTTGGGGGTGTCTGGCGGGACATATCCAGCGGATAATTTGTCTGGCAATACACTTTTTATACTTAGTAGAGTATGTTTGTTAATTCTAAGTTGATTTTATGTGGTATCTCCAAAACATGATCTAGCCCATTTTTCAGCCCCTTAATTGGTGCTCCAGGGGGCGCATCCAGCAGGGGGTCCCCGGCAGACGTTCACATATTGATATGTTATGTCACATAATACTGTAAATGTTCCTGTACTCGGATATTGGTACCAATTGTTCGTTTGATCAAACTGCTCTTGGCTGCCGGTCTAACTGGAATGCCCAACAATTTTGTATATGATCATAGGCGTAGATCCCGGGGGGATGGATGGGATATATCCCCCCCCCCCAATATTTGACAAGGGGGGATGGTCCATTGAATCATCCCCCCCCCAATATTTTGACTATGTATGGGATAAAATTACACACTTCAAAAGACTGTCACAGAAATAATATGCACTGTCTTATGCGCTTACAAAGATGAAAATTAGCATAATGTATTAATGTTGATAACAAAATTATTTTATCTGGTACCAATCTAAGCTCTTCTTTCCTTAGATGTTAGATTGCTTGCAAAGAGAGCCACATTTCACACTGAAGGGTGTGTACGACATCAGTAATGTTATATCAATTCCAAGAATGTTTAAGGTTATATCGGTTGATGAGGAATTTATTGATTAGGCCTATAACAGCAAATTGCATCAATTTATTTTGCAAAAACAAGGTTTTCAGCTTCAGAGGGGGCACATCTCCTGTCCGCACAAGGGCACACATTGGCGCTAACACCAGGCGCGTAACAGGGGTCTTGGGTCAGAGTGGGTATATTTTTTTTTTATTTTTTATTTCAACCATCTTTAAAGAGGACAACCCTTCTAGTTTAGCCCAGTAGGTTAACTGACATTCAGGGGCCCTCTTTAATAAAATTAAAGAACAGTACAAACAACATCATCACAACATAATCACAATAATAATAATAATAATAATAATAATAATAATAATAATAACAATAATAATAATAATAATAATAATAATAATAATAATAATAATAATAATAATAATAATAATAATAATAACATACAACCCTCATTTTCCGGTTAGTAATTTACCATACCCACCCCACCTACCCCACTCCCCATATAGAAAACAATACGAAATAGGGCTTATCTTATTTGTAATATAGGCCACACACGTGTGTTTGAAACTAAATATAAGCAATTTCATCATGGTTGTATTTATTACAAACACATTCTTTCACCATCTATACACATTGAGGCCCTTCTTTTAAGTTAAAATGATCTATCTTAAATTTGTCTTTCTTGAGTTTGGGACTATTATGTGTTTAAATAACTTAAAAAGGATAAAACTAAAAAAAGCCCTAAAAATGCGCGCCAAGCGCGCAAAATATTTTTGTGTTTTTAATTCTAATTTCGTCGGAATTGATGAAAACTATCTAAAATGTGCAATTTATAGAGGAAATTGTCCTACCGTAACAAGATATGCGCGCAAAGAATTTCAGAATTTTAGGCACTTTCTGAGGATGCATTTGTCAAGGAGTGGAGAAAGATTTCCAAAGATGGATATTTTCCCTTTGTCCCCCGGTGTTTTTAATTCTAATTTCGTTGGAATTGATCAAAACTCCCTAAAATGTGCAATTTTTAGAGGAAATTGGGCCATGTTAACAAGAAATGCGCGAGCAATTTGAGGTT
>NW_022709837.1:0-1518 GCF_011630105.1 Anneissia japonica | reverse complement strand
GTGATTTCACGAACTAACACAATCTACTTTGATTGTGTTAGTTCGTGATGTGAGCGACGAATTATTGACGGTTTTGTTTTCTACAGTAATGTTTTTTCTTATGCCACATAATTGCTTTACAGTGGCGGATTCAAGGAGTCCGCCCCACCCACTAAATCATTCAAAATTTCCAAAAAAAAAATGAAGAGATAAAGGAAATTATATTTAAATTTTAAGTCTGAGAGTGCAATTTTTGGCCGTCTAGAGGCCATAATCACAAATTGTCTTACCTCAGCCCCAACCATGGTGGGGCTGAGGTGGTATAGATCCTCCATTTGTGAATGTACCGGTACCTCTCCGGGTCCCCTCTATTTTGCATTCCAGGATCCGTCACTGCTTTATTTTTGAATATTGGCCTTTTTAAATATATATAACATTCAATATAATTCTATTTTTTACTGATTGCAATAAAATCTTTTATTTTTTGATGTTCGTATGCCTCTTTGTTTACATATTGAATATTGACCTTTTTATATTGTTTAATAATTACTTCAAGGTAATTCAAATTGAAATTTATGTAAATAAAATATTTAAATACCAATATTTGATGTAATAAATTTGTCTCTAATCTTTATGGGCATTTTGCAATAACAATTTTTTAATGGTTTTGGTGTTTAATTGTATTTTTATGTAATTTACGTCTTTTGAATGTGTATTTCAATATTTTTTAGTAGGCCTACTGTTACTAGTTAATGTTTTAATTGATTGCAATAAAGTTTAATTTGAAATTGCGTGGAGGATATGGAAAGGGCATTTGTGAGTGTGAATAAAAATGAGGACGATAGCTGGTGGAATGAGATAATATGATGAATTGTTGTTTTTTTTTTGTATTCAGTAGTGAGTGCATGGGGGTGAAATCTTGGGGTTTCTTCGATTTAAATTAGCCGAATATCGCGGGAACTCTCCCGGGCCTCTTAGCTTAAGCTCAGTGAGCGCTAACATTGTGTTATGTGATTACCTTTTGAACGATCATCACAAGACAATACAAAACGCTTATAACCATGTCATGAGTAGGTCGTACCGATTAGCATAATAGTGATCTAATTGAAAGTAATAACTTAGTCATCATAAATTTCTACTCCCGTTCGTAGAAACAGTATAGATTCTTAAACTTGATCTGAGATCCTTCTTGACTTTCACAAGACCATGTCTATAGGTCATGTATGTTAAGTCATCATAATTCGTAACGTAGCCCATGGTAGCTCACCGGTTCCATCGGGTTTTTCTTAAATATGACGTATAGCCGCATGTCTTGTTGCCGATTCGTATGGAACGCCAAAAGGGCAACCTTGAACACTTCAACGATTATACAAACAGTACCAACGAATACACAGGCACTCCAATGAATGTACAAGCACTGTGTATTCGTTGGTACGATTTGTATAATCGTTGAAGTGTTCAAGGTTGCCCTTTTGGCGTTCCATAGATTCGTAGATTGTTTTACGTAGTTGTATCAGAACAAAATGTGAGCGGTTTGGA
>NW_022709836.1:0-1256 GCF_011630105.1 Anneissia japonica | reverse complement strand
GGACATTTCCAATCACTATTTGAACAATTTTCTTATTAGGACATATATAAATATGCTTGCTCTAAGAAATTTGCGACCATTTTGGAATCTCTGTGACTAGTAGTTACTGAGATATGTCAACAGAAGGTCAAAGGTCGGAATGTACAATTTCCGGTCTCTCTTTGAAAATTTTTCTCATTACGACCAATATAAACATGCATATCCTGAACAATTTGCAACCAATTGTGAGTCTCTCTGACCAGTAGTTACTGAGATATGACAATACAAGGTCAAAGGTCAAACTTTCGAAAATCGCATTTCCCGCCATTTTTGGATAAAAAGTTATATTACAGCAAATAGAAATATGCATATTTTGAACAATTTCAGACCAAAATCAAGTCTCTCCGGCTAGTGGTTATCGAGATACAAGTGTCCAAATCAACAGGCGGCCATTTTGAAAAACGCCCCCAAATGGGACTTTCCCCCAACATCTGGGAGGTATATAGGAGCTATATTTTGTCTAAATTGGTCCATCTTGCCAAATCCATCGAGAAACAAAGGTATCCTAAAATTAGTCACGGATCTCATGAAAATGACTCTACTATAATCAAGTATCACTATACAGAGACCCCCCCCCCCCCATTAAAACGCGCCTGGACCTTCGTACTAAATTGAGTATTGTTCTTGGGGGAGAGGTGCATTGTGACTATATTTATGATGTTCATGATATTTTTGATAAATTTTGCAAATCTTATGTTAAGAGAGCATGGAAGCTTAGGAATGATTGATTACGCTCTTAAGATGCTAGTGGTTTAGGGACTGTCTATTGTACTTCAGTTTACAAGAGTTGAGAGGAAGGGTTTGCTCTGTTGCGGACGATGGTTTTCGGGTGACAAAATCATTAATCTAGGGAGTGGACAGAAGATCTTGTGTAAGAGTATGTTTTGTGTTCTTGTGACGTTATAAAGACAATGGATGGCTCCTTCTGTAAGGCACTGGATTTCGTTGTTGTTAGCTGTTTTGACTTTTTAAAACTTTTTTTCATTTTGTACAGCTGTTAGTGACAGGTCTCTCTTTTGTAGTAGCTGTGCGGGAGTGCGTTCTTGGTTGTAACAGCCCTGTTGCGATAAGGTTGTTGGCTGATGGGTGTCTCTGGTGGGCGTTACGTTTTCCGTACGACTGTTGCAGGAGACAGACGTGTCATCTAGAGACTGATGTTCCTCTTGTCCAGTGGCGTAGAAAAATAATTTTCATTGGGGGGGATGATTGGCGTGTTA
>NW_022709835.1:0-577 GCF_011630105.1 Anneissia japonica | reverse complement strand
ACGCAGACGATCCAGGGTATCAGTGGCTAACGGATGATCAAATCATCAGTGGTGTGGAAACATCGAAGGAGCACGATTCATCTGATGATGAACAAGAAGTTAGTCACCTCCCAAGAGTCAACGCATCAACAGCTTTTAACGCTGCTGACAACCTGCTGATGTGGCTGGAAGATAAGGGATGCGGATTATATTCACCTAATGCAAGTGAGGAAATGGCGAGATGAAGCTGTCAAACAGAGGTTCAACAATTTAAGACAGAAGTCGATGACGGATTATTTTTCCCGTGTGATGTGTGCTGTACCGAATCGTACTGAAGATGGTGCAAAAAAAAAAGAAAAGAAAAGAAAGAATCGGCACCCTTCTCCCCCCACCCCATAAAAAAATTATAAAAAAATTAAGAAGGGATACTTTCAATTAGTATCCATCATTTATGAATAAAGATAGAATCGATATATCATCACAACTTGCACATTTTACATGCGTACCGGTACATGTTCATTTGTTAAACCGTGCATTGGTTTCATATTTGTTTGTTTTTGTTCATAAATATTTTGTTCATTACAAAATTATTCATTCG
>NW_022709834.1:0-853 GCF_011630105.1 Anneissia japonica | reverse complement strand
CCGCGTCATTGGAGTAACGCCGGCGGATCGCCAGTCGGCATCGTTTATGGTTAGAACTAGGGCGATATCTGATCGCCTTCGAACCTCTAACTTTCGTTCTTGATTAATGAAAACATTCTTGGCAAATGCTTTCGCAGTCGGTCGTCTTGCGGCGATCCAAGAATTTCACCTCTCACACCGCAATACGAATGCCCCCGTCAGTCCCTTTTAATCATTACCTCGAGTTCCGAAAACCAACGCAACAGAACCAAGGTCCTATTCCATTATTCCATGCTCTGCTATTCAGGTTCAACAAGTTGATTTTCTGTGCAAAATACCTTAAAATACACCGCAAACCTCTAAAACATACCGCAAAGACCCCATCCAAGCCTCCTGATTATGACCGTAACATGTACTGTAGGACTCATTGGTTTCTGAATTAAAAAAAAAAATTAATTTCTGGGTTTAACTGGCTGATTTTCAGTGCAAAATACTTTAAAACACACGGCAAACCTCTAAGAACACACCGAAAGAACCACATCAAAACCACTACATTATGACTGTATCATGTACTGTAGGGCTAATTGGTATCTCAATTTTAAAAATCAATCATGTGTAAAGTTCATAATAACTGTGCAGGGGTTCAACAGGTTGATTTTCTGTGCAGAGGATGGATTCCTACACCGCAAACCTCTAAGAACACACCGCAAACCCCATCGAAACCACTTCATTATGACTGTATGGTGTACTGTAGGGCTCATTGGTATCTCAATTAAAAAAATTAACCATGTGTAATGTTCATAATAACAGTGCCAGGGTTCAACAGGTTGATTTTCAGTGCAAAATACCTTAAAATACACCGCAAACCTCTAAA
>NW_022709833.1:0-3185 GCF_011630105.1 Anneissia japonica | reverse complement strand
GGGATTTAATAATTGAGGGGCTATATTTATTGTTGCAATTTCTGGGTATGCAGGACGAAAAACCTTTTTATGCTTTTCAAATAGTTGTTATGGCGCCACTTAACAGGAACCCCTCCAAAAAATCATTGCTTGTATAGCCTAGTAGGCCTATAGAATACTGTAGATACATTTGTTATACATGACCAATGGCTTGTTTTCGAATTTTGTAGAATGTTGTCCGACCAATCCCGTAAACCAACATCCAGGCTTTGGCACAAACTTCATATGCACCAACCAATAGGCATATTTTAACAGCGCCTCCGGATTTGGTGAGATGTCCATGAAAATAGTTCAAGATCCACGTACGCTGTTCAAACTCTGACATTGCCTGAAATTCATCTATGGTTTGTTTCACTAAGATGTAAGGGAGTGTGCTGACGCACATTGCCGAACAACAACAAATCAAAAATACAGATTGAATTTGCAGAAGATGATTTCTTTTTCTTCCTGTGAAAAATAATTAGATTGAATATTACAAGCAGTGACAAAGTGGTAGCTTTTACAATTTGTTAATGTTTAATTAAAATCAATTTAAATGCACGCGGTTTTTGTTTTTTTTTCTAATGGTCTCTGTATCCGACTAACGAAGAAATCAAACATGAGAAAAGACTTTAGAGTTGCCGAAATACCAAACCTAAGTGAAGACAAGCAGTCGTTCACAACTCAATATCTCATAATCGGTCTTTTAAATTAATTTTCCGCTTCCAATATAATGGCAGACTACAAAAAAATGTTTCATCAGCCCCTTTCAAATTCTTATGAAAACTTATGACTTATTAAGAATCATGTATTGGTATTAATACTATGTTTTTCTTGTAAAGGGATTGTCACCTTTAGTCCGGTTGCTTAACAGCAATTCCGTGCACTTTGCAATGTTATGTAATTTTAGCGTATAATTCGTTTGTACTAGGATGAGGCTGCTTGTGGGTAATTTTCAACAACTATACTATAGGCACAGTAAAACTCAAATTGCATTGTAACATCAATCTCTATCATGGAGAAAGTGTATTTAACCGGCATTAAAACACCAAATCCACTGTATAAACCTAACTGTATTTAATTTATTTTGTTTTTTGAAATGCATGTAGGCCACAGTGTATGTACTGTACTATCTCAAAAACTAGATTATGGGCAATCTCTTTTCGAGATTGGCTTATTTTGGAGGCTAATTTGCAAACTAAAGAGGGGCTTCAATTCGAGATGAGCTTCATCTCAAGATTAAACCCATTGGGCTTTAATTCGAGGTTTTACGGTACTGTAACAATAATAAACAAACAACAATTTATTAAAAGTGTAATACTGAACAGGTAGTAAAATAAACAAATAATGAGTGACTTTTGTTTGAGTTGTGTACGTTTCTCTCATACAGTACAAAAATTATCAAAGTTATAACGAATACTGATAATAATAAATAATAATAATAATAATAATAATAATAATAATAATAATAATAATAATAATAACCAAAGTTATTTTTATTTTTACTAAACTAATCCACTCACCGCTGTCTTTATTTAATACGTATTTCAGCTTCATCCTCACTTGATTGAGCTCCATCATCACTTGATTGACTGACACCTTATTTACAGTAGCTGGCTGTAACTATGTCAACATTTTTTATAATACAATGGAGTAATAAAATTCTGTTCAATAATTATTTTCGAAAATTGTGTAAAAAAAAGAACAAAATAGGCACATTTTGAGATTGAATGACAGAGCTTTACTGAATACAATATAAACAATACAATAGTGATGTATAGTAATGCTGTAATATAAAAAGTGAAATCCGACATAGATCAGTGCGGTCAAGTATTAAGATATTGCTGTTAAAGATAAAAAAATTTTAATTAAGCGTACATAGTAGAATCATGGAGAAAATAAAACAGATATTTTCTCTATGGTAGAATAATATGGTGGGAAGAGGACTTAACTACACTATAAGTGAATAATTATGGAATCTTAAAAAGTAAATGCTGGAATACATGAATTAAAAATAAATTCATCTATACGCTTATAAAGGCTTATACAATGTACAAAATAATAAAGTGATAAGGGTGAACAATGAATGAGCAAGTGGTGGACTGTGGGAAAGCATTACTATAGTTATTGCATGGGGGAATTAATTCATCCATGGTTAATGGATAAGCTAAACATAAGGCATAACTAAAATCAAGAACAGGAAGCGGCTATGAAAAAAAAAATTATATATATATATATAAAATTATACAAAGCAATATTGTAAATTAAATAAATGTGGGTATATAAAATTATTGAAAGGCAAATAAAACATAGTTGTAATGATCAGTGAATTTTCCTTCTGCCGCTAAATATTCTTCTCTTAGTTTTCGGTGACTTTTAATTATAATTTTATTTCTATTTATTCGGTTTTATTATTATTCTGTTAGGCCTATTCATTATATATTATTGTTGGTATTTTCACTTTAGCTTATACTATTGTTGAACTTATCTGTTTCATTTTTTCAAGATGCACTATATCTATATATATTATATGCATTATACAATACTACATAGGCCTATATCATTTTGGCTTCTTGCTCTATCATTATTTTTAATTCATGTATTCCAGCATTTACTTTTTAAGATTCCATAATTATTCACTTATAGTGTAGTTAAGTCCTCTTCCCACCATATTATTCTACCATAGAGAAAATATCTTTTTTATTTTCTCTATGATTCTACTATGTACGCTTAATTAAGAATTGTTTAATCTTTAACAGCAATATCTTAATACTTGACCGCTACTGACTGAGGTTTGTGGGGATTAACAATACCCTGAATTGTATTGTTAACGTGTATGCAATGTAATTTATTAATATAAACCATTTTTTTTCTGCAAAAAGGAAAACAATACGTAACATTGGAGCATGGCGTCAGTCAATCAAGTGATGATGGAGCTCAATCAAGTGAGGATGAAGCTGAAATACGTATTAAATATAGACAGCGGTGAGTGGATTAGTGTAGTAAAAATAAAAATAAATTTGGTTATTATTATTATTATTATTATTATTATTATTAATAATAATAATAATAATATTATTATTATTATTATTATTATTGTTATTATTATTATTATTATCATTATCATTATTATCATTATCATTATCTGTTATAACTTTGATAATTTT
>NW_022709832.1:0-1012 GCF_011630105.1 Anneissia japonica | reverse complement strand
AGATTGGAAACTTGTCAAAACAATGTCAGGAAACCAAAATTTGACAAAAAAATTATTTTCTAGCCTTCATACGTGCTGCGCGCTTAAAAATGCGCACGCGTAGTGGTAAATTTCCAAAAAATTTCAAAATGCTCAAAATGGCTTGTAACGTGCTCTAATTTAATCTAAATGTGATTTCAAGCATTTTAAAATTTTGACACCCGCGTACGCGCGCATTATTACGCGCACGAGTAAAATTTGGGTAAATTACATTTAACATTGACTTGAAGTTAATGCTCACTTAATACGATTTCGAAATGGCAATTGGTTAGGCTGATATGGTCGATAATGTAAAAACGCAAAATTGCGCGTAGATGACGTCACGCATAACTGCGCACTTTGAAAACCTTATTGTGACTATTCCAGGCCAAGCTAAATGTTTGTTGAAGCGTGCATGTATGAATCTCGTGCCAATTTTTAGATATCGTGCTAACAAGAAATGGGAAAAAAAAAAAGAAGATCTCTGACAATAACAAGAGGTGATCCACTAGTGTAGCGGATCACCAAAAAAGATGATGATGATCCTGACAATAACAATAGGTGATCCGCTAACGTTAGCGAATCACCAATTATGATACTTATAATATTAGGCCTACTTCGATAATAAAGGTGACAACAACAATAATAATAATAATATGAGAAAAATACCAATAAAACACCAATGACAACATTTTTAAAATTACTATTAAAATAATAATACTAAGTCTAATATATAATAATAATATGAATTTAAAAAATTGAGAATTTTTTTATTATATGGTAACAATAATAAAATCAGCAAAAATTAAAACAATACATAATGTTAATGCTAAGACTAATAATTAATATTAAAACTAACGGTAATAAAAACAACAACTAGATTTGAACTCGTCACTGAGGACGAGTTAGGTGATCCGCCGTACTTTGAACCTCACGAAGCACGCACGGTTCTGATTGAAAAATATTATATGCTAAAATATGCTCTATTTAAGAG
>NW_022709831.1:0-748 GCF_011630105.1 Anneissia japonica | reverse complement strand
AGTTCAATATAAAAAATAGCTGTGGGAGGAGTGAGTGCAATCAATCAGTTGCAAAAATAGATATAACAAGTTACAGCAAGCTGGTACAGTGTATGATTATATAGCACATCCGATGAGTTTGCTCAAGCCATCTTCATAACATCTCATGTTATCCATCATTAATGTCACAACATCTTAGTTGTCAACAACATTAGAAAAAGGGTAAAATAAATTTACTGACCAAAACATTTTGTGTACATACCTAAGACATTCTGCACTGAGTTTTGTGTTGAAACGCCACTATGAAAAAAAAGATAATTATATAATGTTGATGATGATATATACTTAAATAGATAAATCATAACAACAGTAGAGGTAGATACAATATAAACAAATAGATAAATATATATGACAGTGCTTTTCACAGGTTCCTGTATTTTCTGATACTAGTGAATCTGACTATTCTGACTGTAAAATAAATTAAAAACTATATTTAAAAGAGAACTAAAGATATTTTTTGTGAAAGTGAAAACAAAAAATTATGCCCTACATATTAAATTATGCAAAATTATGCACATGTTTTGTGTAAAAGGTGTTGGTTTTTGCATTATATTTGCATTTAAGAACACTATTACTTATTTGGAAAATAAGAGTTAGAGTTGAAGTTAATTTGAATTTATATTACTATACTTAGAGGCAAGTATTTATGAATAGATTAGGTAGAATTTTGCTTTCTGTAGATATTAAGACTTCAACTGATTTTATTTTA
>NW_022709830.1:0-3146 GCF_011630105.1 Anneissia japonica | reverse complement strand
ATAGGCCTTACTATATGTATGCCTATTCTTTTGGCCTTTTCGGCTTATTCAAGCCATTAGCCTTACCAGGCCTCTTTTTCAATAGGCCTATATAGCATTAATCATGTACCAAAGTCTTAAAAAGTATTTCTTCGGAGAATCTGTCTTCGACGCGCGCACATACGGACAGATATTATGTTGATATAATAGGCCTATATACATACACATATACACATACATATACGCACATATATATGTATGCATGTGTGGGTGTGTGTGTGTGTGTGTGTGTGTGTGTGTGTGCATGTATGTGTGTCGGTATGTAAGTATATATATACATACACATTATGTTAGTATATACTACGCCTATATAGGCCTATGGCCTATATATATGACACGTGCGCTTTTATATATATATATATATAATTATGTAATAGGTCTTATTTTAATTTTTATCATGTATATGCATATGATTGGACTTCTCGAATATTTCGCCTTTTTCACTTCTCCTTTTTTACATGTGCGCTTTATATGACTATAGGCTATATATTTATAGGCCTATGTATATTTTTTTTTATAGGTTATTGAATATGTCATTTATTTTGTCAGTAGTCTACTTACCATGTTTAGACCCTAGACTGTACCACCAAAATATTACATTATTTATCTTGTATTTAACATCCTAAGATTGGACCACTTGAATACATAGTTTCGCCTATTTTATTTTATTTTATTTTGTAAATTCGTATTAATTTTTTATTTATCACTTATAGTTCTGAGATTGGACTAACTATATACAGTTCAATTTTATTCTGTGTATTTCATTCATTTTGTATGGGCCACTATGTTTAGCTCTCTACTAGCACTATCTACTCTCATAGACATCAACAGTGCCATGTATAAACTATATATTATTTTAGATATACACCCTTTATTGTTTTGTTAATGTGACAAGATGATCTGTCTAAGCTATTTGATTATGTCTTCACTTACACGCTGAAGAAGGTTGTAGGAACAACCGAAATATCGTTGAACCTAATAAATAAATATTTTGTGTTCCTCAAGTCTACCATCGATGTCTGTATTTTTATTTACCATCGTCTCTATATTTTTCTATATATATTATCTTTCAGAAATGATGCTATAATTGTAACAGGCATAGCTCGAAAAATATCTATCACCAGACAATTAACTGTATTATTTGTTTGAAATGGACATCGCACCTTATAGTTCACCAGCGACTTGAAACTCCTTGGCACCCATTATCTTCTCGCCACACGTTAACTGGAGACCTCGTGCATTTTCAATCTTTTTTGTAATAGTTGCAACAACCATATCTTGCTCTTCTTCATCCACACCTTTACTACTTTTACCGGCAACTGTTACAGTGTAGACGCCGGGCTTTTCGGTTTCAATCTGTACAAGGTATCAATAGGAAAGTAGGGCCTACGTATTCCAAGTATTGAAATGTACGCCATTGTGTTGGGATTCAATATTTCGACATTGAATCCCAACAAGATTGCGTGCATTTCTATCTTGGATGTATTATACTTTCTAATCTGAGATTAATAAGTGGATCTTTCCGTATAAATAGGTATTTTACCGGATTTAAACAGGCCTCATTTTGCAAAAAAACTGATAGCAAAAATGATATGCTGAATTACTTGCCGGTAAATCTTATAACGATGACTTGAGAGGTAAATTATAACAGCATAAAATAATGAGGAAAACTTTACAATTCTAATAACGATGATACCATAGTTTGATTGTTCTTCATTATAGTAATCAATCCTGAATTAAAAAGTTGCCAACACAGTCTATAGGAACTTTAATTGCATGCCTTTTGTCAAACCGCGATAAGTGAACATGATGGATGATATTCGATAAGAGTGGAAATTCGTTAATAGAATTGCCCTTTAACCAAAATTCGTCGACACACAAAAAGAAAATTCAAAAGGTTATCAGACTCTCTGCGATGAAACATCTTTAAATTGCCTACGTATTTATTAGAATAAACACCCTCTTTGAATAAGCCACTTGAATAAACGCCCCCTAGATCCAAATTTAGAATAAACGCCTCCTTCGCGTCGAATGATAAACCCACTTAACAGGTTTTTTTTTCTTGAATAAACGCCTCTCCCGCCCACCCCCCTCCCCTCTGAAGTGATGGTTAAGGATGTAATATGCCATCATGCCCATATATGGGTGTAATATGACATGCCCTCTCCTAAATGATCAGTGGCTGATCCAGGAATTTGAAATAGAGGGGACCCAGGGAGGAGCTTTACAGGTACCAGATCCACCAACCTCAACCCCACCATGGCTGGGCTTGAGGCAAGAACTCGTGATTATAACACCTCCGCTAGACGGCCGGAAATGGAAAATTTGATTATATTTTCATTTTTTTCTCCATTTTGTTTTATAATTTTGAAAATTTTAGGGAGGAGGGGGAAGAGGTGGGGGAACGGCACCCCCTATTGAATCCACCACTGATTACTGTAAACAATCTTATGGGAGCAACATCATTCTCAACACATTCTATTAATGATCTACTCCAGTAGAGGTACCTTTTTTTTAAAACTTGGTTGGAATCTCTTTATGGTCACATAATAACACATTTTGACGGTAATTATGTGTTTTAGTTCTACATTTCAGTGAAAATAAGGGGCGTTTATTTGAGTATATACGTATCCATTTTACACCAAAAGAAATCAACACCTCCCTCGAATAAACGCCCTCTCAAAAACCCTTCCTTCTCAACATTAAACGGACAGTATTTATAAATAATCCGTGTATAATGTGTCAAAAAAATGTTACCTCAATTTATAAGGTCTTTTCTTCTTTACCAAATAAAGCAGCCATACGACTTTGAAATGGAAACTATAAAGCAAAAGCCAATAATTACCCATACCCATATTACAAATATCTAAATTATTTTATCAAACAAATTTATATTCATTTACTTTATTTAGGCCTGTAACAGACGTTTTCAGTTCTATACATAAAGATGAGATGCACAAAAGAGAGAGGTTTAAGCTAGCTCGGTCCACTATCAAATTTTATGTTAATAAATCATCATCATCACCATCATCATTATCATCATCATCATCATCATCATCACCATCATCATCATCATCATCATCATCATCATCATCATCATCATCATC
>NW_022709829.1:1615-4862 GCF_011630105.1 Anneissia japonica | reverse complement strand
TTCAGTTTCTATAGCTTTAAGTTTTAATTTTAAGTTGTTATGGCGTGAGTTTAAATATTGAAAAATTGAATTGGCCTCAGTTTCTGAATTAAATAGGCGAAAAAATCAGACAGAATAGCACATTAGGTCCATGATATTGATCAAGCCAGTTCTTTTCATGGTGCCCCATGAATAGGTTTGCAAGTATTGGGGCTAGAGGGGACCCCATTGATACCCTATCCACTTGATCATAATATGAACCATTAAACAAAAAAAGAGTTTGAGAGGTTGCAAACATGAACAATTTTTAAGACCAGATTTAGTTATGTTTAAAGTATTATGTGGATGTTCCAAAATGTAGTCTACCGCAAGGTCTATTGATCCATTAAGTGGAATGTTCGTAAATAAACTTTCAACATTAAAGGAAACCATAAACTTATCACAAACATAATAACTATAATAATAATAATAATTATTATTATTATTATTATTATTATTATTATTATTATTAGTAGTAGTAGTAGTAGTAGTAGTAGTAGTAGTAGTAGTAGTATAAAATTTATAATAATAACGATAATGGTGACAGTAAATATAGCTGTATTATATTTTCGCAGTATACTTAATATAGATAATTTGATACTAGACATAAGTTTTATTTTTTTGTATGTTTATCATTAAGCTGTTGATATGGTTCTTGTGTTTATTTTGATACTAATTGTGTGCTATGTCTATACTTTATAGTATATCATTTCGTGAAACTCATTATAATTACTTATTTGCTTGTTTACTATTTTACTACAAATAAAATGTGCGGCAATTCTACTTTTTTTTATCAAGTGTGTTTTTTGTTGATTTTGAATAAGACATACTATGTGAATGAATGAATAACATACAAACAAATCATTTAAATTGAGACAATTTGAGTAAAATAAATATATTATGATGATACTATGGTTCTCGTGAGATTTGTTGTTGCTGCTTTTGTATTTGTTGTTGTTGCTGTTAATAATATTATTTATATCCATTGATCGGTCGCAATTTAAGAACAATATTTGCGATGCAAACGAGCAGACATTTAAAAAGAAGGCAAGACACAATATAGAATACAAAAAAAGTTATTATAAAAATGTAATGCAGAAGTAAATTAGTATGCATTGTGAAATTATACATCCTAACAATGCGAACGTAATAAGCTACAAGCTACATAGCTTTTAAACTCTAGAATAAAATTAAACCTGGGTAGAAAATCAGAATTTCCAAAGGTGGGATAGTCACAAATATTAATCTATAATAAACGTTGCAACAAGGTAGTGTCAAGAATTAAAGTGACCATGTGCTAGCCAAGATGCTGCACATCATGCGCAAAACCGGTAGACCGGGGTTATATTCAAAATGAGCCGTCCGGGGATATAAAGATATTCTTTTTAGCAGAAGGGCTGAATTTTTTTTTTTTTTATTATGTAATATTACCCTCGCCTTTCCGATCATAATGGTATTACTAGTGCGCGCGCCTGTGTGTTGTTGGGCTGTCTGTCTGCATGTCCGAGTGTTCTTCCAGGGCGATTGCTTGTATAAGATGAAATAAAATAAATTGAAAGTTCCTTTAATCAGCTTTGCATACATACTCTTAGTCATTATCAGGATTACCATTTTGATTCATGTTGTTTTAAAATAGCGTATTTACAAACCTAGACAACGGGCGCCAGTATAACCAGTATGACAAGTGACGTTTGTGTTGCAACCCTCTGAAAGATGACATTCAGTAGCGTTACAGTGACAATCAAGAAGGCATCCGGGTCCATACTTGCCTGTTGTTCCAGTGTCACATTCTAATTTACATGAATGAAAATATGCGCTAAGTAAATCTGTATACCTAATTACATACTATGGTTTTTTTTTGTTTTTTTTAAATAAAAATGGATATATATATTATATTGGTCTTCTATAAACATTAAATCAAATGTTTCTGCATTCTATTGGAATACCGAAATGAACATAATATTTATTTATAAACATTTTGACAAAATTAAAATGTGCATAAACAAGATAAGATACGATAAGATAAACTTTATTGTCCATCAAATATGTGAAAATTCATGGTCCATTTGGGGTAAAAAATACAAAACCATCAGTTAAATTACATCACGATTTAAATTGCTCTAAATTGCTTTAAATACAAATCTCAAATGAATGCTGCTGAATTTTACTTTTTTTACAATCAAGGTCACCATAACCGGACATACACGAACAACCGACAGGGTCTGGAGGACAAAACAGAGCTCCTGGACAACCTGGATTTGTATTGCTGCATACGATATTGCAATCGCGTCCCCAATTATTATGGCCACACGCTATAAAAGGAATAAACAGCATTAAAATTTAAGTTAATTTAATTCTATTATTTTTATGAAAAATATACAAACCTAACCTATATAAGCCATTAAAATGTAATTTTAATTAATATTATACGATCTGTCACTGGAACTGTTTTGTGAATAAACGGCCGGATAGTTCCTACTAATATAATGCTCTTGTCTGGTTTACTTTATTAGTCATAAACAATTCAACAAGCCGAAGTCGAATATAATATCCTTTAAATATGAATGCATTTTATATACCGGGTAGGAAACAAAATTTAATATTCAAATTCGATTAGAGAAGAACACTCAAAATATCTGTTGATGATAGTAAGAATACATCTTTGTTTATTTTTGAAGAGATTTAATGATTAGTGTTGGGTTAGATTATGCATCTTATATTGATGTTAATATTGTTTTCATTTTCGACTATTTTGTACCAAAAAAAAAGTATAAGAATGAATACTAAATATTGATCAATAAAAATAAAAATATTGACATGCAACGCATATGAAAAAGAGAACTTTAAAAGTAATAATAGATTAACAAATAATAAATAGACACCTCAATAAACAACATTAGGCCTACCGATTTCACAGTTATCTCCTTTGAAGCCCGGGGGACAGATGCATAATCCATATGAAACAGAACACACACCCCCATTATAGCATACAGGGCAATTGTTCTCACAAATCGGAGGCAGCCACTTTCCATGAGGGCACTCTATCAAAATAGGTAGGCAATGAGATGGTAAGCAGACCGTATGTTCCCAACAAAATATATGTAGATTTTGATACGATAAAAAATCATACAGAGTTGAAGTATTATAGAAACATAATTTTATTAGGCACGAATATTTTTTCCTGTCCTCAGGACTTTTTCAACTTGAAAAAAAAAAATATATATATATA
>NW_022709829.1:0-1355 GCF_011630105.1 Anneissia japonica | reverse complement strand
GTTCTAGATAAGGACGTGATGGAGGGGTGAAAATCAAGGATGAGGGGAATGCGATTGCATGTGGGGCGGATTTTAGGAGATAAGAGGTCTTGCCGTGAACGTCTTGCTGCCTTAGTAATTTGGGATTTAATGAGGTTAGGGGGATAGCCACGACTGAGAAAAAATCCTGCTAGGTTGTTAGCATGGAAATTGTAATCATTAATGTCTGAGCATAGCCGTCAACCCCCTAACCTCAAAATGATCGTCACATCCTCACGCTTGTCACCACCTAAAAGAGGCAACTCTAAATGCAACAAACCACGATGCATGATCTGCAAACTACTCATCACTGACACACAAATTAAAGTACCCTACTCCTCTCATACCATTCATCCTCCTGCCCTGACTTGCGATTCTTCTAATGTCATATACCTTCTCACATTGTGTCAAATGTAACAAAGGGACCTACATCGGGGAAACCGGCGCTAAATTTAGATTAACATTTAACAATCACAAACAAAGCACCCGCAAAGGTAACACAGACGGCTTTCCGGTAGCCGAACATTTCAACTCTCCTGACCACAACATCAACGACATTCGCTGTGCACTCATTGCTTGCAATTTCAAATCACTCAAACAAAGACGTCAATCTGAACTGAAACTCATAATCAAATATAAAACACACATTTTTGGTCTTAATAAAGACCTGGGTATCATTAGTGACTACACCTTTCCCCATGCTGATTCTGCTTAATTAATTATGCTTCATCTTAGTATCCGACTCTATACCTTTATATACTTATATTTATTCACACATTTATCTCATGTTTATATACATACAGTTCATTTCTATATATATATTTTTTTATATATTTTCATTTGATAATTATAATCTGTTATCATAATATATTTTTTATATTTCATATTTTATAGACTGGATTATGTTCACTCAACTTGTATACACCGATATCCATTTTATTTTTGTTCATTTAAGACTCATCCATATATTGCTACTAGTTTTACTATTACATATTATTATATTATCATTACTATCGTTACTATTGTAATTATTATCATGTCCTCTATATCATTACATTATATTATAATTTATACACTTATTCTTTAATTATGTTCATTGTGATCTATAATGAATCTTTCATCATTACAGAGATATATATTAATTTTTCTTGCCTTTTATTATTGTCATTTTACTAATTAATTTATTTCCCTAATCCTTAGTTGCCTTACAGCCACCTGCTGTTTATTTACCATAATTAGTTCACTTTTGTTTATATCAACTTGTTTGTAGGTCCGATGATACCTTTTGTTATTATAATTAAGTCATCATGATTAAGTCTGACCAATCGCCTATTAGA
>NW_022709828.1:0-1567 GCF_011630105.1 Anneissia japonica | reverse complement strand
ATGTTACGATATAGGAGGCCAACCTACCTTGCGTGCCATTTTGTTATGTTTTCTTTAAAGCAATCAATTGATCTGAAACAAGGAAACTGTAAACGAATCTTCGGCTTCCTGAACTCTTAAAAATTAGGACCCTGTAACAACAATGTAATATTTATCTTCTGTTTGTTGTTACTATGCAAAGCATCCGGTTATTGCGCGCGTTTGTATACACTAAATCACCGTAGCAACAAACACAACGTGCGTATATGTATGACCAATAAGATCACTGAAAAGATATGTAAGTAGGGAAGTTTTTACGCGGTTTGTAAAAATCATAAACACCTACTTTTAACACAATGTTTCGTTTGAATAATAGCCGACCCGTCTAAAAACTACTGGTTACCGGTACGGTACCTATTCTTTTCCATAATATATTATAAAACATAACATTTTATTTATTTAATTAAATTATATTTATTTATTTATTTATTTGACTCTAAAAATCCGATTTATTTACGGTACGGTATAGGCTTCTCACAAGCGAACCATAAGCAAGGCGGCATAAAATAGTATTTATATATAAAGTTCCCATCCATTTTCTCCCCCAAAAAGGCGTCATTCGATATGTGGTTCTGCCAAATTTATGATATGGTTTTGTATCATATTATGATACAAAAAATGTCAATAGCTTAAATAGCCTGCATACCGGAGTACTGTAAGTTGAAGAGGGATATTTTTCGAAATCGAAATCGAAATACTTTATCAAAAACCCATCGATTAGGACGAATGCTTGTAAAATAAATTTAGCTATAAAAGTGTTCATTTCTATTTAACAATTCTTAACTTTTAATGAAAATACCTCACATTTTAAATACATCAATGATGACTACAATGTATGCCAAATAGACTAAACACAGAAAAAAAAATAGATTTAAATCTGTGATAATTATACTATATAGTTTTCTGAGATTTTAATTGATACTTCAAAAATTGAAGGCGTCCTATGGGCTGGCGCCATGAATAATTTCAATCCCGCATATTCTCAAAATACTGGAAGTAAATACACACGTGTTAGGCCTATAAGACGGAAGTGAAAATAAATGCAATGCCAGTAGTGGACTGAAATACACTAGTGGGCGGGAAAATCATGCTTATAGGCCTATCTTTTCTGAACATATCACAATGTTTTGAAATGGAATTCAAGAAGCCAAGAATTATCAAATATTATCGAAACACCTGATTCACAGCTTTCAATAAAATGTGGGAGAAATATCACGTCGTTTATAATTTCAAAACAATATGAACTTGACTTTCTAACCTCATCTTCAAAACTGACCATATTCGATTGGGCATGTCAATTACAGTCATTTACGAAATATCTAGCCAACTTGCAGGTTGCAATCTTATTTTATAACGGTTACTAAGTTATGTTTGGCTGGAAGGCATCTGTTAGGACTATGCCACAATATCTAGTGGTCATACTAGGCCTTTTCCTGTCCTGCATTTGTTCGACTTTTGCTGATGCCGCATGTCCGATCAATAATTCACCAGGGGTATGCGAAGTCGAAGAGCCGTGAGTAAATTTCTG
>NW_022709827.1:0-567 GCF_011630105.1 Anneissia japonica | reverse complement strand
GGATTATGTATTACTTGATTGGGGAATATCAATCATACCAGAGTAAATAAATTTAGTTTTATAAAATAACATGTCTAGCGGTATAATAGAAAAATAGTAAACAGCTAATAATAATAATACGGTAATAACAGCTAAAATACTAATACTAATAATTACAAACAACGAATACGGCTTTAAAATTTAGCGATAAGTTAATTAAACAATATAGAAAATAGAATTACGATTAAACAATTCAACATTGGTTATCAGCATAGCGTGATACAAGACTTCATAATAACAATATCACTCCTTTATTAATCGGAGTATTTATTTAGCTTATCCTATGGTAAAGATATATTTCGAAGTGATAATCATATAGGCCTACAATTATTAAAACGATAGTAATAATATTAAAATATCAAAATAGGACGATAGTTCATCATGGATATAACAATTAAAAGCAATAGAATTATAAAATGTAAAGTTAAATCGCAATAAAACTATTCACTGGTATTCGAACAGTCTGGGTCACTGTCCCAATGCTTACAGTAGCCTATGCACATTATAACGGTGCTCTGCCTAAAACGT
>NW_022709826.1:0-1071 GCF_011630105.1 Anneissia japonica | reverse complement strand
TATATATATACATATATATATACACGTATACATACATATATACATACATATATATATGATATTGAAGGGAGTTAGCCGTTAACACTGTTGAATAAATATAATATAAATCATCAAAGGTAGGCCTACATATACAGTGTTTAAATATATAAGGACATATTGGAACATCGTAGGCTACCCTGTAGCTTTTCAACGTGTATGCGTATGTGATGTATTTACTCAAACTGTAGTTTTTCTTTAATTACTATTTTTATATTTTTCTAGGTTGAAGTTGTTTTCTTCTTCGTTCATTAGTTTAAGATTGGTTGCGCCACTTATGTAAATGTGAAATGTCAAATAAATACTGTAGTGTACAATAAAATTACAAATTAAAAAATTCTCAAGAAATTTCCAAACAGTGCGCATGCGCAATATGAATTCCGAGGCCAATCAAATTTCAAAATTCGATTGCGACGAAACAACCAATTGCGTCGCGGCGGTCGCGGTGGTCAATTTAAAAAAGAAAAGTGCGAGTACTTTGTCTTTGGCTCGGTTGTTTTTCTTTTAGTATTCTACGGAAAGAAGAGGTAATAATTTGTTCCGACAAAGATAATACGTTCTTTGGCAACGGTAAGAATATGATTATTTGATAAACTAAATTTCTAGATTATATATGGTTTGATTTAATGAGATTTTAAGATTTAATTATGGCGACAGGAAATGTACGTAACCTAGGCCAAGGAGGTATTATTTAATACCTCCTTGCCTAGGCCTAGCTAGTGCTGGGCTAGGCTAGCTACAGTAGCTCCAGTTTTGGGCTACAGGGTAGGCTAGGCCAGCCAGTAGAGGCCTGATGTTATTGAATGACGTGTGAATATACTTCATCAATACGTTTTAGATCTTCATCGCTGCCCTAGACTGGCCTAGAGGCCTAGTTTCTTGACATTATGTGTGATGTTGTCAACCAAATGTTGGTTACCGTTCATAATTAATACGCCTGAATGTCTTCATAATCTTAATGGTTTAGGCCTAGTCTTTAGAATAGGCTTTTTGGAATAGGCATTTTAAAACCTAATAATTTACCATCAAAATTCT
>NW_022709825.1:0-1009 GCF_011630105.1 Anneissia japonica | reverse complement strand
TTTCGGAAAAACCGAAGTTGTCTTGATCATTTATATACTCTTTCATCAATTATACAGAACCAAAAGCTCTGCAAAAAAGATACTTTTGCTTGCTTTATTGATGCCAAAAAAAGCATTTGACCGTGTAAATCGTGACTGTTTGTGGTATAAATTACGAAGTATTGGCATCCACGGGCCTTTTTACAGATGCATCACAAATTTATATGATCATGATAAATGTGCTGTCAATGTTAATGGTCAAATGACAAATTGGTTTGATGTGGAAATAGGCATAAAACAGGGTTGCTTATTGTCCCCTGTACTTTTTAACATATTTATAAACTGCATTGTTGATGATTTAAAACAACTGAATTGTGGTATTCCATTACCTGATACAAATATTGACCTATTAATGTACGCCGATGATATTGTCATACTTGCTGAAAATGAAAACTCTCTCCAAAAAATGTTACATTGTGTCTCGGCTTGGTGTAAAAGATGGCGAATCAGCTTGAACGAAGCCAAGACACAAATCGTTCATTTTCGTACTAAAAGCAGGGAAAAATCGAGCAAAAAGTTTGAATGTTGTAATTTTAATATTGACATAGTTTCTGGCTATAAATACCTGGGTATTTGGTTTGATGAATTCCTTGATTATTATTTATCTGCCAAAAACCTGGCTGCATCTGCATCTCGTGCACTGGGATTCGTCATTAGTAAAGTTAAAGCCCTTGGGGGTATCAATTTTATTTCCTTTACCAAGCTTTATGACTCTTTTGTTAGCCCAATATTGGATTACGGTAGCGGGGTCTGGGGTCTTTGTGAATATTCCTCAATAAACTCTGTCTTCTATCGTGCATGCCGTCTTAGGTGTGGGGAAATACACACCAAATGACGCAATGCTAGGCGACATGGGTTGGGACCCCCCTATCGTGCACCAGATGCAGGCTATAACCCGTTTATGAAGCCGTCTCTCAAAATTGGATGAAAACCGATATCCAAGTAAAGTGTTCCGTTGGTCACAACATTT
>NW_022709824.1:0-587 GCF_011630105.1 Anneissia japonica | reverse complement strand
AAGCTAAATTAAACTTGACCCAAATGCGGATTACAACTGTGTCAACAATCGGTGTAAGTCTCTTACTGTTGCTTTGACTGTTTGTTTGGCTACAAACCCAGTTGCTACGGTTTGATGCCAAATATCTGTGAAAAATGTTTTTAAAAGTGGGCATAAACATAGTATAAAAGTTAAAGGTTCTTTCATGCCTATAGAAAACATAGTTTTAACCATAAGTTTGCTTTAGGCCCTTATTCTAACCTAATAATTGGATGTGGACCTCCCCTTGACTTATTTTTGGTAGATATATATGAATTAACTGAAAAAGAAAGTAAAAGCTGAAATATAATTATTTCAACACTATTTGTTTTTTACATGTTTGATGTATTTTACATTCATAGAAATTTTAACTCTATGTATTTTTTTTTTTTTATCTTCTTTAGGCAATGAAAAAAAAGCACACATACTGAGAGTATCAAAAACAGCCTAAACCAACAATTACATTAGTTGAAGATTTTCATAAAACTGCTTACTGAATTCTTTAAAAAAAACAACAAAAACAAACAATTACATTAATTAATGACTGCATAAAACTGCTTACTGCATTA
>NW_022709823.1:0-1585 GCF_011630105.1 Anneissia japonica | reverse complement strand
CAATGCAATTAACATTTATTTCCATACGAAATTTTTAAATTATCCTGTGGCGGATCCAGTAATTTAAAATAGAGCTGGGCCCAGAGAGGGACCTTTACAGATGGAGATGTATACGACCTCAGCCCCACCGTGGTTGGGGCTGAGGTAAGAAAATGTAGTTGGTCGGAAATGGCACTCTCAGACTAAATTTGAATATAATTTTCATTAAGTTTCTCTACTTTTAAATTTCAAAAAAAAAAAATTGAGATCGGCGGGGCCCTTGAATCCGCCACTGAAATACTCATCATAAAAGTTTTAAAAATTATCCTTTTAGTCATAGTTATGCCCGCTTATATATTTCGTGCAAACTAACATTCATAAAAATAATGATTTATTAACTACTGATTAGCTTGTGACGTATTCAAAATTCGAACCATAAAGAACAAATAAGATAAACTTAAAACAGTGATTGATTTAGTCTTTTTAGATTTTTTTTAAAAATCTAAAAAAATTGTATGCGACACCACGTTTTTCGATCGTAATTTTACCTAGGCCTACCTAAAGCCTGGTTTCCATAAAATCGCTCACCCTATCAGCGACAGTTGCCGACAGTCGTCGGGAAGCTTCAACTTTCCCGATTGCGTTGCAGACGAATCGGGCTGCCTTCGCGATTGCCTCAAGGCAGCTAGAATGCACACTGATTCGTCTGTAACGCAGTCGGCAAAATTAACCAGGTTCAAACTTCCCGACAACTGTCGGAGACGGTCGCCGATAAGGGGAGCGACCGATGGAAACCGAGCTTATATAGCGTGTAGCGATTTTTTTTTTTAAACAAGATTTACTCACATGCATTAAGTTGTTGTTCTTTTGTGGCACTTTCGTTTATTTCCATCAATTTTGTTTTTATCTGAATATTGTGCGACCCACTGGTTCGCGACCCATAGGTTGCGGAACGGAGATCTAGATGGCTGTAAATGGAAGTCTGAAACTCCTTTCCCCCATTTTTTTATAATTTTCAAAAATCAGAAAAGGGACTTGGGCCCACCCAAGGCTGCTTCTGTCTCACAATGTCAAACAATTGTTTTGTATTTTTTTAATGTTAATGTAATTTAGTTACATTTCTTTATACTGAAATATCAAAGCGTTCGAGGTGTGGACTTAGCTCGTAGGCCTACAGTAATTGCTTCTCCAATATTAAAGGCAGTGTAACCACTGCTTCGGTACTTACCCAAGATCTTGGGTATTTTGACTTGGTCTTGGGTTCTTGGGTATTCCATTCAAATCCTTGGGTATTTTATTTTTACTAAGAAAATTAAATATTTTTGTCATAGAGGAAGAATTAAGAAGTAACAAAGTAGGCCTATATGTCAGTCCATTCAAGTAAGCCAAACTCAACGAAGTGCACATAACATTGACTATTAATTGCTATAAACATGGGTTCAGAATTGTTTATTTGTGATTTGCGTTGCCATTGATCTTACTTAATTAACGCATTACATAATAAACCTGATCACTGATGTACTTATAACACTGGCCGACTAAGAGCGTATTTTTCTATCTGTATTATCACCTCGTGAATATAAATTTTAATAATTAACACAAACAA
>NW_022709822.1:0-1377 GCF_011630105.1 Anneissia japonica | reverse complement strand
TTCCAATTAGGCCAAAAAAAATATACTTGTTCAGCGTCACCTACCGACCCTAATTTTCTAGCCGCCTCTCTTTTTTTTTTTTTTGAAAAAATTATGAAAATTAACTAAATATGCCGATAATAAAAAAAACGATCATTTTTTTTTTTCATCTTGAGCACTGGAAGCAAGCTGTGAAGTGCGCCACCAACATCACAATCACGTTTTTTCACGTAGATTGCTTAGTGATTGACTTATTAGACTAAATATTGTACAAACAAATCTGTTTTACAACAGTCAATTTCCTTGGCTTGACATACGTAAAATTTAGTTTCTGTTATGACCTTTTTCTGTCAAAGATCTGGCTTGCCACCAATGCAGTTTTTGAAATCTCTAGGCTCAAGCCTACAGTAGGCCCCTAGCTAGGCCTATATAGCCCATGGCGGTATAAAATATAGCCTAAGGAAAGAAAAAAAACTTCCCCCGCCCCTGAAAATTTCTGAGGTGTATATTTTTTTTTCCCCCTTATACCCGATTCACACGTACAAAAATCTTACCAAATGTAACAAAATGTAACCAAAAGTAACATTTTACTGCACGTGTGAAAATACCTCCGTGTAATATCCTTGTAAAATCTCGGAACGTCTCTGTAATCTTTACCAGCCTCGCTGAGGCTGGTAAAGCTTCCGAGATGTAGCATGGATGGATCTGCGCATGCGCAGGGATTTCAACACAAAACAATCTACTGTGTTTCACGGGGTTCTTTGAATTTTCTGCCTTCTGCAGATGATTCTGATCCACTAGAAAGAGATAGGCCTAGTTTTTCCCAATGATGAATGAATTACCCTTGTTATTGATGTTAATTAGTGATGGTAGAAGAAGAAGATATACATAAAATGAACGTCGGGATGGTGTTAGTATTATTACTAGTATTAACAAGAGTCGACAGAAACGTCGGAAGCTATGCCTAGTTTAGTAGTAGTAGTACAGCAGTTGTTAAGGGCATTGATTGCTTCGAATGTTTACTGTGATGTTGAGTTCAGCAGTCCATCTGTGACAGGGGTTCTCAACTAGGCCTAGGCTAGACCTATATCGCAGTAGGGGAAAAAATGGTTCATTGAATAAACACTGAATAAATTTTACACGACCTTGGCATTACCTTACAGACGCGTGTGAATGCTTTTTATCTCGGTAGGAATAACTCGGGAAATCGCTCGATTACAATTTGTTACTTTTTGTTAAATTTAACTTCACGTATGAATCGGGTATTAGATATATAAATTTTATTTTTATCCATGTGCATGGGCCAAGTATTGTCAATAGTGAAAGTAGTTACATTCTTTAAAGGGGGGGTGCGGGGATGAGACAAGTGGCCATATATTGCTTATTTAACCTTTCCTG
>NW_022709821.1:0-1767 GCF_011630105.1 Anneissia japonica | reverse complement strand
CGCTCGTTTATTTTATTCGTGTGGGAAACTTTTAACATAACTTTCACCACTATATATTTCCATATATTGTCATAAAGAATATCTGCCGTGGTTTTTGGGAAGAATTTGCATTTTTCTATAGATGTCAACGACCTTTTGACCTTTAGATACGTCAATTTCTGCACACGTTTTAAATTTGAATGGCTGGAAAATCTACAAGCTACATGTTAATACCAACATCATGCAAATATATCCAATAAATCATGAGTTATGATTAACCTAAATGTTAACCCCTACCCCAAAACATCGCCATTGATTACACAAGTAATCAAAAATGACAGTAATACATTTAATCAATTTATACATTTTTCTTGTTAATATCATTTTTGATATTCCATATGCTTATTAATAATAGAAAATACTAATTGGTATCAAATCTACTCTCAACTGTAGATTTGTAAACGTTTGTGAGTGAATTGGGAATAAATATACAAATTTTCTATGTAGGTCAGTGATCTTTTGACCTCTAGTTGCGTCAATTTCTGCCAATTTCAAACTTCTTAAATTTGAATGACTGACCAATCCATAGGCTAAATGTTGATACCAACATCATACAAATCCATTGAGTAAATCAAGAGTTATGAGCATTTAATATTATCCCCTACCCCAAAAACTGTTGTTGATTACAAATTCCAAGATTATAACACAATGACAGTAGTACATTTAATCAATTTATGCATTTTTCTTGATAATATCATTGTTTTATATTCCATATGCTTATTTATAATAGAAAATACTAATTGGTATCAAATCTACTAACAACTGTAGATTTGTAAACATTTGTGAGTGAATTGGGAATAAATTTACAACTTTTCTGTGGAGGTTAATAAACTTTTGACCTCTAGCTACGTCAATTTCTGCCTGTTTCAAAATGTTTTTCAATTTGAATGACTGACCAATCTATTGGCTAAATGTTGATACCAACATCATACAAATCCATTGACTAAATCAAGAGTTATGAGCATAAATGTTACCCTCTACCCCAAAAACTGTTGTTGATTACAGATTTCTTGGATCATAAACATTGACAATAGTACATAATGCATTTTAATTTTTTTCTTGTTAACCTCAATTTTTGTATTCCATATGTTAATAACTACAATAAAAACACAATTTGTATCAAATACATCCAAAATTAGACATCTGACACTAAAGTTTATTGATATTTTATGAAAAAATTGCATTTTAGAAAAAGGTCGATGACCCTTTGACCTCTAGTGACTTAAAAAAATGTCGGATTAATTTTATTTAAACTGCATATGATTAAGAAACATATATGCTACACATTGCTACCAAAATAACATTGATGGGGTTTATAATTCACAGGTTATGGGCATAAATGTTACCCTTCCCCCCAAAAAAGTATTGACCATAAACGACCATTACAAATGACGCGAGTACATACAATGCATCCCTATATTTTTCTTGTTAACATCAATTTTTTCGTTTCATATGCCCGTAGGAACAAAATGATACCAAGGAAGTTTAACTGTTGGGGGGGGGGGTGCACGGTGACCCCCCTCCAGCCCATGGCCTAAAAGAAATTCATTTTATTTTGTTGAAAAAAGAATTAACTTAGCATGCTTCTGATCTCCGCTATCCCTCGCAAGTATAAAACGGCGGACGTAATTTGTGAATTTATTATCACTCAAAAAAAAAATACAATTTTTAATGATTTTACCATAAAATTACGGTAATTAATATGGTCTTCGCGCCCGTTGGGTCGGG
>NW_022709820.1:0-1099 GCF_011630105.1 Anneissia japonica | reverse complement strand
CTAACTAAAGTGAGTGTGACGTCACCAAAAAATGAATATTTTCTATCATAAACAAAATATTAATAACTACAAAGTTTCTGGGCGTAAATTCCCTTAATATGAATGAAGGGTTGCTCAATCTCCTTGCCATACAAATTACAGCTCCTACTGACGTCTCAGTCGAGAAATACGGGTAGCTGAAGTTTTTCTCGCAAATCTGACTACAAAACCATATCCAAATTCACGTTCCACTTCTGAGCCTGTGTTGTGCTTCGCACACGCCGCTGAGGGCGGCGTTCCGGGAACCCTGCGTCAAGTCCCAATCGTCGGAGCCTGATCGAATTTGGAATTATAGATATACAAGCCACTTTTTCTTAGTTTCACATATTTAACAGTAAACTATTGCAGCCTGGACATTTTTAAATGTCCAGGCTGCAATAGTGATTATATTGGTAAGACAGATAGGTGCTTAATAACTAGACTTAAAGAACATTCTTCACGATCTGATAGTGTTATATTTGATCATGTTAAAAACTGTGAGGCATTCTGCAAAAAGTGACACCTACACCTCATATACGACCGGTCTATATACTTGAAAATGATAATGTCGTTTGTAATGTAATAAATTAGGTTTAATATTTCTAGTACTAACGTTATTGACAGCTCCCGAAACTGGTCTATCCTATTGTTTAAAGAAGCGTTCACTATACGTAGACTACACCCTTTGCTTAACAATGGGCTCAGAGCTTCAAAAGAGCTTTCTTTGTTTTTGTAGGTATCTTTGATCATTAGAGTAAGAATCGAAAGGTCCACTGATTAATCTCAGATAAGAAAGTATAATGCATACTCCAAGTATTGAAATACACGCCATCATGTTGGGATTCAATATTTCGACATTAATTATGTCATCATCAGGAATGAAAAAAGTATCCATATTAGCAAGCTTATATGCACTAGTACCAAAAGTGTTTAACCAATCAAAACATTACCTCTAGTAGGTGACATAGCAGTGATTTAAACAAAAGATCAAAGCATTCTTACTCTAATGATCAAAGATTTTGGTACTAGTGCATATAAGCTTGCTAATATGGATAATTTTTTTCATTCCTGATGATGACAT
>NW_022709819.1:0-1209 GCF_011630105.1 Anneissia japonica | reverse complement strand
GTGGGTACTGCACACAGTGTACTCAACTTAAAAACTCTATTTTGCAGGCGTCAAGAACATGCTCTCATCCCTTTTCCCCTCAAGTTTTCCATCAATGAGAAAGGAGCCAATGAGAAATGAAAGGGTGGAAAGATGTCAGACTGAAGATGTCACTATAAGCCGTTGTTTTGATCCTACATGTAGGCTGTTCGGGATATTGGCCGCTTGATGCTGGCTATGTATTATTATTGAATTCATTTAGAGTATAATTCAGCGGGTACACCATTGTACTTGTATATCTGTATTCATGGATTTGAATTACATTATATATTCATAGGCCTTTCTTATCATTTGGTTTATCTTCAGAAGAAAGAATATTTTTTAAACTTTGGACTACGGCAACTACGGGTATTAATGTATTATTTAATTAATTTAGATTATAATTCAGCGGGTACATCATTGTACTTGTATATCTATATTCATGGATTTGAATTACATTATATATTCATAGGCCTTTCTTATCATTTGGTTTATCTTTAGAAGAAAGAATATTTTTTAAACTTGGGACTACGGCACCTACGGATATTAATGTATTATTTAATTAATTTAGATTATAATTCAGCGGGTACATCATTGTACATGTATATCTATATTCATGGAGTTGAATTACATTATATATTCCTAGGACTTTCTTATAATTTGGTTTATCTTTAGAAGAAAGAATAATTTTTAAACTTGGGACTATGGCACCTACGGGTATTAATGTATTATTTAATTAATTTAGATAATAATTCAGCGGGTACATCATTGTACTTGTATATCTATATTCATGAATTTTTTTGACATTGTATATTCGTAGGCCTTTCTTATAGTTTGGTTTACAAGCTGATAATCTTTAGATTGGTTCATCATACATTATGCGCCCTTGCGGCTATTGTTTTTACACTATTGGATCGGGCATTGCTATTGTTCTAATTTTGCCATTGTATTGTTTAATTTTTGCTTTTGTTTCTTTGAGTATCAGTCCATCATTGACCAAGCATGGCTTTATGTTCATGCGTTTTGTTTATATATTTCTCATTGGTCAGTTTATCATAAGCTTTACTTATAAATATTCTACTCTCACTGTATTATGTATCACTTGAGAAGACCTATGATCGAAAACGTTCGTGAGCATCTATTTCAAATAAATTGAGGAACATTAACCACCTCGTCTGTGTTTTTATTGAA
>NW_022709818.1:0-792 GCF_011630105.1 Anneissia japonica | reverse complement strand
TTATACAGCCAGGCTTGTGTTTTTGTGTCTACAAACATATGGACCTACGGCTACGCCGAGTGAGCTTACGTTTTTGTATAGCATCGCAAAGCCTGGCTAGGCCTTGCATACGTGACAGACGATCGACTATTGCTAGGGCCTACTTAAAATTCTGTAAAAATCAACTTAATAACGTCATTATTAATTTATTTTATTGTTTCAAGAATAGGTTTCGAAGATAAAATCACGCTAAATCCAACGGTATTAACTAAATTATAAAATAAATATAAAAATAATAAAGGAAAATATTAATAATTTAAATTACTGTACCGTACTGTCATTAAAATATGAATTGACTGGCTTACCTGATGAACTTGGACTGTACTTTGGGTTCTGTTCAGGATGCACACAGATTTTCAAAATACTTCTGTTTTTTTTATTTTTTTATTAATCCCATAGATCAAAATATTATTTGTTAAACAGAAGTCTTAATTATTATTATTTTTTTTTATTTCAGATATTTTTTCATTTCAGTTAAGTTATACAATCAAAAGTCATGAGTGAAGGTAATTCAGATGTTGTAGAGCCTCCAAAAAAAGGTGAGTGTACTCAAAAAAATCATTGTCATCATCATCAATTAGCTAAATTAACACACAGTAAAATAAAATGATGTATAAAAATCAATGCAGTTGCCGATGACAGTGATCTCAAGACTATCCTATGGCCTATATTCATCAGTATTTCTATAAATTGTGTTATATAAAAAATATCCAAGGCAGAAGAAGCCGTGACTGAAGCAATTTTTAACTATAC
>NW_022709817.1:0-1164 GCF_011630105.1 Anneissia japonica | reverse complement strand
CTCTTTTTAAATCACTTTATTTTCCGACCTAGCTCTGCCTCATTAACCATCGAGCACCCTCCACTTCCAAACCCCACCTAAAAACCTGCAGTTTGCAAAAAATCTATTAAACGCAGTGAAACATTAACAGCAGCATAAAATTCAAGATTGAGCACTCTCTTACCATGAATGCATCTGTAGGCCTACGAAGTGATTGCGCCAGCATAAAGACAAGGCCGGGCAGAATTGCGACATTCAGAATTTAGATGCCATGAGAGGCCATTCCAACGTGATGCTATCAATGAGTTTTCATATAAATATTGGCTTATTGTAGGCCTATGATTGTCAAAAATGACTTCATAGATAAAATTCAGTTTCTTTGAATTCAGATGGCAATATGATGATGTTACAATGTCTGATCAGCCATTATGGTCTACAAAATCATATTTACAACTCATGTGCTTTCAGAATATGTAATAAAAATTGGGGGTTACAATTCATCCTACCTGAATAAAAATAGGCCTGATTTTAGCATATTTTCACTGTATAGCGGCACAAACGCACGCAAAGATCCTTATGTTTGATCCACGCATACGGCATTGCTATTGGCCATAAGATGACTGAAAAGAATGAAATTTTTGAAAACAATGTCAGAAACCCAAAACACACATGCGCGCGTAGCAGGAAATGTAAACAAATTTTGAAATGCTCAAAATGACCTGAAATGTGCTCTAATTTAGTCAAAAAAATTATTTTGAGCATTTTGAAATTTTGACGCATGCATGCGTGCGCGTTATAACGCGCACGCAAAATATTTCAGTACATGATATTCAACCTTGACTTAAAGTTTAAGCCTACCGAATATGATTGAGAAATGACAATTGGTTAGGATGATATGATAGATAATGTAAAAACGCAAAATTGCGCGTAGATGTTTCACGCATGACTGACCACATTGAAAACCTTATTGTGAATATTCCAGGCCAAGGCAAATGTTCGTTGAAGTGCGCATGTGCGTAGCTCATGCCAATTTTGAGATATCTTGCGCACAAAATATGGGGAGAAAGAAAAAAGAATAAGATGATGTTGATCTCTGACAACAAGAAGAGGTGATCCGCTCGCGGATCACAAATTTTACACACGGGCCCAGAAAAAGTGGTTTTAGACCCCTTGAATCCACCACTG
>NW_022709816.1:0-1579 GCF_011630105.1 Anneissia japonica | reverse complement strand
TTGTCAAGGGGTGGGGAAAGATTTCCCAAAGATGGATATTTTCCCCTTGCCCCCCCCCCCGGTGTTTTAATTCTAATTTCGTTGGAATTGATCAAAATTCCCTAAAATGTGCAATTTTAGAGTAAAATGGCCCATGCGCGAAAGCGCGAAATTTGAGGTTTTTGGGCACTTTCAGGGGATGAAAAGGGCATTCATAAAGGGGTGGGGAAGATTTTTCAAAGATAGATATTTTCCCCTTGTCCCCAAGTGGTTACGCCATCGGGCAGCATAGATCAAAGGAGGCAAATATGGGTAAGCATTCAAATATAGCATGGATATGCGTTTGCCATGACCTTGTACGATCAGCTTCGATAAGCTTGCGAGTAACTCCGAGCATTTCCTGGTAGTTAAGCCACAGCTTGCTTGATTTTGACCTATTAGATAATTCACACATTTTAGAATTCAGAGCATCGACGATCTTGTTAAGGAAGTTTGATTTCAATAATGTGTCTAAAGCTAGATGCTGATTGGCTAAAGTGTTTGATTCATTTCCCTTGTTTGACCGTGATCTTTTCTCTTTTTTGAAATTAAAAGGATTTTTTATTATATTAACTTAATTATGCATATCACCTAAAAAAATAAACTTGCATTTAATATAAAAATAACATTACGTCATTATTGACATAATGACGTCATTTTTGACATAATGACGTCATTTTGTATGTTATGATGTCACTTAAAACACTTCAGACACCTTCAAGACATTATGCACTTAGTAGCAAAATATGCAGTATTTTTAGTAATATTTACATTAAAAATGGTAGATTATTGTTGAATTCCACATTTATGAGTAGATTTTACTCATTTTTACACATTTGGCGGCCATCTTTGTTTTACCTCATATTTTGAACCCGGTGGTCCGATTTTTGCCAATATTTGGTATGTTATTCCCCACATGTTATTGTACATAAAACCATCATAAAACATTTTCTTGCAATTTTTTGGGGTAAGTGCATTTTCTTCGTATTTTGACTCTACTATAATGTGGAAAATGGAACAAACATTTTCTGCTGGATGTATATCCATTGTTACAGGCAGCGCAACACAGTAATGTGGAAATTCCAAGGTAATGGTAAGTTAAAGAACTTATAGTGACGTAACGACGAGTCACGGGGCCCATTTTAGTAGTTGACTAGGCCCTTTTCATATTGGAATATCAAACAATAACATAGCCTCTTATATTATTATAATTTAATACGAATTCTCTGTGAATTCTAATAGCCATTTATTTCATTAATTATTAAAAAAGAAAAATCAGTTTGTAAGTGGTGCCGGCCCGGCTGTGGAACATTTTGGGTCGGCAATTGATATGTATACAGTGGCGTATCTAGAGGGTGCGCGGGGGCGTACGCACCCAGAGCCATAGATAGAAAGAGTTGCGACATTGAGAATTTAGAAGCCATTTTGTTTCATACGCGATGCGCGTTCTGTGTCTAACACATAGAGATATAATAATAATGTTTAATAGCTCTATGGTCTAACATGATGTGCGTTCCTGTGTATAATATTGTATAATACATTTAGCAGCCTGTATAGTTTA
>NW_022709815.1:0-920 GCF_011630105.1 Anneissia japonica | reverse complement strand
TTTTACATTTTTTTCATTCTTAGGAATGTCTAAATTCAGTTAAACTAGCAATTCCGTATTATATCTATAAATCTTTATAACATTATACAAAAATTAAATTTTTCTTAAAAATTGAAATTTTGCCGGGAATGGGGCTTTAACAAAGACAATGTGTAGTGCTGCCAACGTTAATGTACTACTTATCTTAAGTTCGTTTACACCACCATTCATCTCAAAATATTTTTAAACTGTATATCAGTTAATACTAGTACTTTAAATGACTTTATATTTCTGAATCCAATAAAAGATATTTTCTTCAAGGTATATTATTGAAAGATACTCTTATTGTATATCAATGGTACAAAATACTTATAATTTAAATGACTTTATATTTCTGAATCCAATAAGTTATATATTTTCTTTAAATCTCGTAAAGGTGATTTGAATGAATGGATTTGTGCATCAAAGTTTTCATGTCACCATCCCACAGAGGGAGAATCCAGACTTTTTTAAACGAGGGAGCAACAATCTCATATAGGCCTAAATGATTATTATTATTATTATTATTATTATTATTATTATTATTATTATTATTATTATTATTATTATTATTATTTTATTATTATTATTATTATTATTATTATTATTATTATACAGATAGGCCTATATGTCTAGTAATGACATGATTGATGTACAGTACATGCTGTTACACTTAGTATTTGTATGCGATTTTGTATTTTCACTGGCAACACACACAAAAAAAGATGACAGTGGCAAAACAGGGGGAACGTTCCCCTCCCTAAATCTTCCCCTGTCCAACATTATGGAAACCGAGGAACAAAATGTTGTGGATGGCAACTAGATGGCCGGAAATGACACTCACAGTCCTAGGCCTAAATTTGAATATACCTTTCCTCTTTTATCTCCATTCTTTTAATTTT
>NW_022709814.1:0-502 GCF_011630105.1 Anneissia japonica | reverse complement strand
AAGTTTTAATTTTCACTGATTCGGACTTATGGGCCGTATTAAGTAATATCTAAATTAAAGTTTTTAAAGCTTAAAGCTGGGTTTAACGTGCCATTTGTCAACCTACAGAGTAATGTTGTGGTCCGTAGGTCCTAACAGAACACAAAACAACACGAAATGGCTGGGTCAAAAAATTGTAACTAAAAAAATCGTGAGCTATCCCTTTGTGTTTTAACGAAAATTGGCCAATTTTTCACCTAACTGTTTTCCTGTTTATCTTTGCCTTATTTTACCTAGGGACCCTAGAAATACCGATTATGTTTAATTTAACCCCATTCAACATCATTTTCTTAGCGTTTATAAGTTTTAATTTTCACTGATTCGGACTTATGGGCCGTATTAAGTAATATCTAAATTAAAGTTTTAAAACTTAAAGGTGGGTTTAAAGTGCCATTTGCCAACCTACAGAGTAATGTTGTGGTCCGTAGGTCCTAACAGAACACAAAACAACACGAAATGGCTG
>NW_022709813.1:0-4842 GCF_011630105.1 Anneissia japonica | reverse complement strand
TAGTAGTAGTAGTAGTAGTAGTAGTTGTAGTAGTTGCTATTGATGCTGCTGGCTGCTGTTGTTGTTGACATCATTATCAATTCGATGATAAGACATCAAACTTATTATTGCTAGGACTAAAAATCAAATCTAAAATGTTATATATAAAAATAAATCTTAAAAAACTATTAACGTCAGTCTGTCTCTTACTTAGTATATAATTTAATTGTATACAGTTACTAGGTTTATAATTTAAATGAGGCATATAATAATAATAATAATAATAATAATAATAATAATAATAATAATAATAATAATAATAATAATAATAATATTGTTTGAATGTTTGCATGGCGAAGTATAATATATAATTAATGCTTGCGGTACACCACGTAGAATTTCTATAGCTTCTCTGGTCCGTCTGGAACGCCAAGATGGTACAGTGGCTATCAGTTCAGATTTATCCCAACATACACTCCCACACACAACAACATCGTGTATGTTGGGATAAATCTGAACTGATAGCCACTGTACCGTCTTGGCATTCCAGATGGACCAGAGAAGCTATAGAAATTCAAAAACACGATACAGTACATCAAGATATTGGATTTGTCATCAGCGATTTTTGGTTGTCCATGTTTAACCGGACCTAAACCAAATTTTTCCCGCCAAATCTTTCTCTCTACACTGGAAACTATGCCATTATTTTTGGCTTTCCTTCCCCCAGCTAGAACAACGCCAATGTCTTGGCTTTCTAGCCACCCCCCGCCCTTCTATTCAGACCGTGAATTTTAGCTTTTGTATAGCTTTTCACTGGTAGGCTCAGCCTTTGTTTAGTTTTCAACCAATCAGCAGCAAGTCTCATCACTCAAACATATAAGTATTTCCCTGTNCTGCAGATATTATTCTCCTGAAGACGGTTGAAGCAAGTCAACCGAAACGTCGAGATATTCTCAACCAACAACAACAGTTCTTTTCAGAACTATCTACGTGGTGTACCGCAAGCATTAATTATATATAATACTACTACTAATAATAATAATAATAATAATATCATTTAAATTATAAACCTAGCAACTGTATACAATTAAATTATATACTAAGTAAGACACAGACTGACGTTAATAGTTTTTATATTTTAAGATTTATTTTTATAGGGGCCTATATAAAATAATTCTTGTCAGAGGCAAGGACCCCAACAATCAGATAAATTTAAATATCTGTACTGTGATAACATTCTATATCCATTTATTTTAGGTCATAGATAGCAGTTTGATTCTAATTCAAAATGTAACACACATTAGCTGGCTAAATCCAACGAAGTTATCATAGATAAATATACCTGTCTATTTTAGGGCACATTTTCTATTTCAGGACTGATATTTTCTAAAAATAATACTTCCGGCCAATTAATCAGATAGGCCTAACACATGCGATTGTAGTTGATGCCATGTACGATGTAAACTTCGAACGAACTTTTAACACTATTTAATCGCATCGTTATCATTGAATATAAGCTCTATGTAGTTGTTTACTCAGAACCAATAAAAGAATGAACGTTTACCTTATGTGGTATTTTGTAATATTTAAAAAAAAAATACAATGCGACACAACCTTTCGAAAATTATGATTTAAAAATATTTTTATTAATAACTACTAGCATTTCGTTTAATATATAATTATTTTGTTTAAGGGGATTATGTTCATTAGCATTTTGCTCCCAACCACTATTAACAAGTCCACAACCATGGCTAACACACCTAGTTAAATGTGAGTAGTTAAAGGTAAAGGTAGGAGAATAACCCATAACTTGCAGCGCCTTTGTTCTAAATTGCGTATGGGCGCTGTCCGTGACTACCTAGCAGTCACAAAGAGGTGGTTATGGTAGCTACATGTTCACATCATTCCACGACAGGGACTGAAAAGAAGCATAACATCCGAAAGATGCAATTGGTTTTTAAAATCGCGCCAGATATACACTGGACCTCCATTTTAAGTATTTTTATCCGAGAGGACTTGGTTCTTCCATGGAGGTATATCTCCATGGTTCTACCAAGCGAGAAATGGGCGAGGGGCGGCTGGAACCAGCGCCGATGTTAAGGCTGTAGCAGCTAGCGGCGCCCCAGCTGCCTTACCATTCGGCCACTCGACTCTAGTCAACTAGTTCACATTTACACTGAGGCCTGCCAATACAAAGATTCCAGTTTGTAGCCTAAAACCAGGATTAATTTACCCTGTGGCTATATTATGATATGTGGAATTACTAATTACACAACTAAGATTAGCTCAGTCATTAAACAAATATTTAATACCAATTGTACAATGTTGCACAAGTAAGTTACCACTTACACAACTAATATTACTTTTTGTAGCCTACCCACATAACTCAAACAAATATGATTAAGCCGCGCACTCACTGCGTCGTCCGACGTTCGTGCGACCGTCGGCCGACGAATCAAACTCCGCTCCCTTTGAGCGCTTGACGACTAGACGCCGTCTGCTGATTGTTGCCGGCTGTCTGAACGGATCGTCATTACAAAACGATCTGTTCCGCGCGCGTCGTGTTCTCCATGTAATCGCGTCGGCCGGCGCATTGAGTATCCGACTTTACTTTCCCAATACAGAATAACGATTATATATGTTATAATATACATTGGACTCTAACAATAATGACAAGCTGTACAAATAAGTTCAACAGCCTACTATCTATGTTAGTGTTATGTTAAGTTATTGTCTTTGTATTCAGATAGCGTAGGCCTAAATAGTACATAGACACCAACAGTTGAAGAATCGACCACTGAAGCCTAATCACTTGCTGAATGAAGTGCTAGGACTGTCATATGCCAGTTTAAAGCCGCTAGGCCGACGTAACAACATTTAAGGTATATTAAATAGGTAAGAAGTATCTGTTAATCTCTTCTAAATACATTTTTGTTGTTTCTTCTCACTTCAAGCATATAAGCGGATATGGATTGGATTAGATTGGATTAAATTTATTCGGTGTAAACACTAAGGATAGCCCACGAAAGTCTAGAAGAAGACTTATTTCCTGTGGGGTTCTTTTGGTGGTGATCGGGAGACAATCCCCTACTATTTTCCAAAGAGGCACTGCGTTCTTTAACGTGCACATGGGCCATCAATGCACAAGGGAACAATGGCTTAAACGTCTCATCAGAAAGACGGTGTGCTATTATAACTTGTATTTCAGCCCTCCAGCTGAAAAACAAGGAGAGACAGCAACGGAGATTGAAGCGGGGACTTGAACTTTTTTGTGTGTTATTTGCTGATTATTAGTTATTTGGTCGATTTACATTTGATTGACTGAATAGGTTATTGAATTAACTAATGAATGGATGTATGGAAGTTTGATTTGATAATTGATTGAATGAGTGGATTATCGAATTAATTGATTAACTAATGTATGTATTAATGGATAATTGTTTGTTTGATTGATTCATAAGCAAATCATAATTGATTATCTAACAATTGTATGACGAACTTGATTGACTGACTGAATTTATAATTAATTAATTGGTTGAGTTACTGATTCACTCATTCATTCAATCAATCAATCAATCAATCAATCAATCAATCAATCAATCAATCAATCAATCAATCAATCAATCAATCAATCAATCAATCAATCAATAAATCAATCAATCACTCACTTATTCACTCACTCTTCCACTCACTCAATCATTCAATCAGCTAACCAATCAGTAAATAAAGATTGTATTTGCTGCAATAGCCACTATAGGCTAATATCTGCATAACATTACATGACTAATATTTAATACAATAATTACTTAGTAGTCTAAATAGAAATTGAAGTAACATACAGCGAATGAATAAATAAATATAGTTGTGTTGCATGTCGAGGAATAGTTTGGCACTCTAACATTCTGGAAGTTCAAGAGGTCGTAGGAGAATTAAAATGCATATGAATGAATGAATAAATAAATAAATGAATGAATAAAGGAAGGAATGAATAAATAAATGAAAGATTGACCTACATATTGGTTGGCAGACTAATTTATTTCTGATTATTTTTATATTAGTTGCATCAATTGAATTATAACTTACTTGACTTATTGGAGAATAATTAATAGATAAATTATCGATGAAAGTAGTAGAGTGGAAGTGCACAGAAAAGAAGTATTGACCGATATATTGGTTGGCTGACTATTCGATTTTTTCATTATTGTTATATTAGTTGATTCACTTTATTTAAAACTTACCTGACTTATTGAGAATTAATTGATTGGTTGGTTAAATTATACGACGGTAGTACAGCTGAAGAGCATAGAACAGAAGGAAGGATATAAATGGTATATTGGTTGGCCGACTAATTGTTTTTCTGATAATTTTTTTATATTAGTTGACTCAACAGAATTATAACTTACCTGACTTATTGGGGAATTAACTGATTAATTAGTTAATATATCGATAAGCGTAATAAAATTGAAGAGTGCATAGAAAGTGAGGAAAGGCAGGACAGATTAGTTGACTGACTTATTGATTTTATGATTATTTTTAGGATACAACTGAATTATTATAACTTACCTGACTTATTGGGGAAGTAATTGATTGGTTAATTGACCGACCAATTGATTTTCTAATCATTAGTTGATTTAATTTGAATATAACGTAGGCCTTCTAGTGGCTGATACAGCAATTCGTAATACAGGGGCCAGGCTTTTACAAAATGTGTCCATCCACCGCAGCCCCGCCATGGTTTGGGCTGAGGTAAGAAACATGTTGGTACCTTTAGAATGTCCGGAAATGGCACTCTCAAACTTACATAGTTTCTTTTTTTCCCGTTTTGAATTTATAATTGTGAAAACAATTATGGTGGAGAGGCAA
>NW_022709812.1:0-563 GCF_011630105.1 Anneissia japonica | reverse complement strand
ATATCAGCGTGTTTTGATAAAGTGCATTACATATGAAGCAGTGGAGAGATGTATTGGATTTTATTTTAGAGTCAAAGGTCGCTTGCAGTGGGCAATATAACCATTTTTTATACGCTGTGTCACAATTTGTTGGACTTGTACATCTCATTAATCTTTGACTTGGTAGAGTCCATTCCTGATAGGTGAATGTGACTACACTCAAGACACCAGGTGTTTCGTGATTGATTCCCTCACTGCATCACCTGGGGCTAGATTTATAAAATTGATTAGCAAAACCACCTACTTTAATTCATCTTAAATGCATTATTTTGTTCAAGTCAGATACATCTCAAAATACATCCTCAATTTGCTAAAATGTGTATTTTTGGGATGGGATTATTAAAAATTGCGAATTTATTAATTAGAAATATTTTTGTTGTAAATGTTGATCTGTGCATCATAAGCATTTAATTACTAAGTGCAATAACCAAGTATAACAAAGATACACCCTAATATAAAGTTTCATAATAATAACCAATATTTCATTAATTACAAATTTTGCTTTTTTGTTAATAATGTTGATC
>NW_022709811.1:0-10796 GCF_011630105.1 Anneissia japonica | reverse complement strand
TAAAGCAAGAAAATCTTCGTATGTGAAAACATCAATCTTCGATAAAGTAGACGCGGCCATGTACAGGTGGATGGAGCAGCAGAGGGCTAAGGGACTGTCTGTTCATGGACCGTTGTAATTTATTACACTTAAAATGAAAATTTTAATCACAAAATTTCTGACAACCAATTACTTCAAAATATACTTTTTACTTTTAAAGATGCGAAACTCTATTCCTTTATGGACATAAAAAAGTAAATTTGTGTTAGTTTAGACATCGGCAGAAAGTGAAAATTAGCATGTTTCTGGTAGTACTTTTATTAAATTCGGGGAAAAGCTAGGGAACGTTAGGGTTAAGTTACGGGTTGGTGTAGTTTTTTTGTGGGTCGACAATAACAATAATAAGACCTGCTAATTATGTTAAAAAACTCTCTGGTTTATTCTAAAACTCCAACTATGAAACCAACCACGATGTTACATTGATAGTCGCCATGTCTGATCTCCCTGACCTCTATATCTCATAAATATAGATGCCGCTATACATATTTGAGATACTACATACTTCTCCCTTTGTTTAATCAAAAGATCCCTAAACATCTTTAAAACAAATTAAATTTTAAACAACATGAACTTTAAACATTTAACTCTTAACTCCTGATTCAAACAAATCTTTAAGACTCTTTTATGACTTCTCAATAGTTTCTACACAAAATTATTAAAACGACTTGGTCGCTTCTCTACGCGACCACTTCTCGTTTTGATCTCAGAACGAGCTCTCTCAGAATTATCAACTGGTTTTCTGAAATTTTCAACTCTAACATTAACATTATCATTATCATTGATTATTTCGTTCTGCAAATTATTAGGTACTCTTTCTTTGATCTCAGATTCGCCTCGTTCATTGATAACATCCAAGTCACCTTCATTTATCACATCATTTAAACTACGTTCATTAATCACATCAGTTGAATCATGCTCATTAATCACATCATCCAAATCACGTTCATTAATTACATCAAAACTCTTGTTCGGAACATGTCTTAATTGTTTCACATTGCTTTGAATAATTTTACCATTTTCTGAATTAACCAATTCAAATGCATAATCTCCTACTTGTTTCAAAATAACATAGAGTGTTCTAAAGTAAGTTGGATCAAGTTTACTTTGTTTAATACAGTTTGCAACAAACACTAAGTCTCCTATCTTAAAATTATGCACTTTTGCCTGTCGGTGAGTGTCGGCATAAACCTTCATCTTTGCCTTATAGGTCTGATTATGGTTCTTTAATTCTGCGGATAATATCAGTTTCCTGTCGATATCGCGGCAACGTAGTCTTTATGTTTCTGCCAAATAGCAATTCAGCTGGCGCTTTATTCGTAGATCTATGCGGAGTAGATATATAAGCCATAAGTATCTTTGGTAACTCGCTTTGCCATACTTTACCTTCAGTTTTGGCATTATTTTTGATACATTTCTTAAAGTAGCGATGAAACCGTTCAATTTCCCCATTCGTTTTAGGGTAATAAGGTGAAGCAAGTAGATGTTTAATACCACATGCGTTAAAGTAGTTCTCAATTTTGGAACTTATAAACTGTTTTCCATTATCAGTTAAGACCTCATCAGGGTATCCAAATCTTGCGAATAGGCCTACCAATTGTAAACATTCAATAATAACATTGGAAGTTATCTCTTTTACAATAATTGCCTCAGGGTAGGAAGAGTAGTAATCAGTAATTGTTAAAATATACTCTCTTGCTTTCAACATTAGCATCCACTTTCGGCCAGTCTTTATTAGTTTCTATTTTAAAATCATCAATAGTCAATGCATCAAGTTCTGAAGTACACATATGCACAACCTGTCTAATATAGTCCTCTGCAATAGTGTTCGAGTCTGAGCGTGTCAATGGAAGGCGTGACAATGAGTCTGCAATGTTCTGTTTTTCTGGTATGTGCTCAATGTCAAAGTCATATCCTAGCAATCTCCATGACAAACGTTGTATTCTAGCTGGTAGTTGGGAATTAGCTTTTGGACCAAACATGTATATTAATGGTTTATGGTCCACTTTAACCTTGAATTTCTGTCCCCATAAGTAAACATGAAAATGTTAAATTCCCCATACACAACCTAATGCCTCTCTTACAACTTGTGAATAACTGCGTTTAGTTTCGGTTAATGAGTGGCTAGCATAAGCGACTGGTCTGAGTTCACCTTCCGTCTGTTCCTGTAGCAAAATGGCTCCTAAACCAACTGGAGATGCATCTGTAATCACAGTAGTTGGTGCATTCATACAATAGTATGCAAGACAAGGTTCAGTACTAAGACTCACTTTAAGATCATTAAACGCTTTGCCACATCGCTGCTCCCAATTCCATGGTATTTTATCATGTGCTAACTTTCGCAATGGCTCTGTTATATTTGCATAATTTGATTTCTTGAGTAAATAATGCACATTTGTTTTTGTTCAATTTCAAATCACTTGCTCGACATCGGTTGAAAACGCTCTTTAAACGTTGTTCAAGTTCTGCTACTGTTGATCCATGAACAATAATATCGTCCATATACCAGACTACACCATCTAAACCACATAATATGTGATCCATAGCTTTCTGGTATGCTTCAGGGGCACTTGACAATCCAAATTGTTGTTACTCTATTTACATCTGGAGATAGCTGTATGATGCCAAGTTTTAAACTTGCTCTTCTTCCTAGTAAAGCATCTGTGTTTCCTTCAATCACAAACACTTTGTCGTCCAAAACATGTTTGTTCTAGATTATCTGTGTCCGAAAATATCCCAAACACTTTAATCGATTAGCTTGACCATAAGCTATAAAACGTTTACTAGTATGGTTCAACTTCGGTTGACACTTTGGGTACAATTTCTTGAACCGTTCAGAACTAATTATGTTACGTTCACATCCTGTGTCAACAACCATTCTTATTTTCTGATTGTTCAATTTCACTGTGACTTTGCACTCAGGATCAATGCTGTTTACATGTACAATTAAACATGGTTCATCAAAGTCGGTGTCTGACGATCCATCATGTGCTGTTTTCACATAATGTGTGTTTTCTGAATAATCATCTGAATCTACATCTGAAGACAAATTTCTGTCCATGACACTTTTAGTAGTTTGTCGAATTAACACAAAAACCTTTGGTCATAGATCATTTTATTTTCAGTTGCTTTTCTTTGGAATTCCTTGCCCAAACATAATACCACATGCGTTAAACATATTAAATTTTATGGTCATTCGGGCTTGGGGAACATAACAATTTTTTTAGTCCTAATAATAAAATAACAACTGTTTTCTTTTTATATAATTTAGCTTGGTTATAATATAAAACATATGCCCTCGGTTTATGTAAGATTTAAGGGTACTGTTAATAATTACAATACATATAAGTATGCTACACTAAAAGCATCATAATTTTAAATGGGGATGAATTTACACATGATTAAGAAATAAAAATAAAGATTAAAAACTCATTTATTAGTATTGTATGTATACAATTTTCATCATATATATAATTTTTGATTTAGTATAGAAATTGGGGGAACTTTGCTTTTCAATAATTTTAGTACCTTTAATTTTACTACCAGGTTTTAACCAAAACTGTTCACATTTTAATAGGAACATGAAAGCTCCATACATTGTGTAAGCAATTTTAAAGTTTTGTGAAGACACAACACTGACGAATTATTTCACTGTATGTTATTCAATATGCAAAATTATTCTGAATTTTTTTTTCTTTTGCTTAAATGTATGAAATTAATAAAATATAGTATTTCATCCAGGAGCTTTTCTAGTTTTTATATGAGTTTAACCCAAAAAAATCTCATTACTTTCATATGTCTAGCATATACATTTACGTCCACCAGTATAAACATAAGTTATACAGACTTAATTTCATCCTAATTTTGAAAAAACTTTTGATGTACCCAATTACATAGAGTATAAATATTACATTAAACATGTACTGCCACTCAAACCAATCACTGGAAAATGTCAAATCAAGTGGGTAATATTGTGAATACATAAAAATTATAAACATTTCACAAAAAAATGATTAAAAAATATTCTTTTTTGTTTATTAACGGAAAAAATTAGTTTTAAAACCTCGACGTCAATCATATTCAATGCGAGCACACTGTGTACCATAAGCAACAGTTTAGGCACCGCCTATTACCCACTGTTTCGTCAATTCGCTGTAGGCATCACGCTTGACTTCATTCTCTTAGCTGGTGAACAAATTTAAGAAACTGCAATGAAGAGTTATAAAAATGCCTATAAATCGAAATTATTCTTTTTCGTTCTGCATTTAAGTGAAAGTTAATAACTTATATTGTTCTTTCATATTATCACTTAATATAAAAAATAATTTTTATTTGATTTTTTGAGTGGCAGTGCATCTTTAAACATCATATGAAAAGATGATGACATCATTTTTCAGACCAATAGGGTAGGGTATATCTATTTTAGCATTTTTTCAATAAGTATTTGGAATATGGTATACATGTTTGTGCTCATTCCTATCAGCAAGTATCAAGTGTTCGGCGGGAGGGTAGCACATTCAATGGACCCCCGATGTTCTCAGGTGTTTGGTACGATCTCACACTGGCTTGTGAAACATTGATAAAACAAAATATCACTGAAAATGAAACATGATAAAAGCAAACCAAGTCGCTCATACCAAGGAGAGCCTATTTTTAATCCCAACCGGATATGCAAATTCTTTTTTGCACATTCTGAGCAATAAACAAGTTGGTTTATGGTTATTTTTCAGCAAATTAATACTTACAAAGTATATTGTTAATATTTGCTTAAAGAAAACCAAAATTCCAGGGGTAAACTCATAGCCGTAGGTTTAGATCTGGAATGCCGTAACATTTTAGTATGTATGCAAATTTCACCCCTCAAATATAATATAGGGGTGGTGCCAGTTGCAGTCAAGTGGGGGAAATTTTGATTTGGACTGAGACCAGTAGGCTGCCAAAGAGTGTCAAGAGCTTTTGAATTTCAGACTTTTTGTGCCCTTTTACCACTCACTGACTTGGTCAATCTTGAAACCAAATATAAAATACTAACACAGTATCTTCAACAACTGCATTTTAAAGCCTCTGTCCAGATGAAACAACATGTCTTTTTAATTATACAGTATATTTATATTTTTTCTACACGCCAATCAGAACCTGCAGGATAATTATTATTTAGTTGAGATACAAAACAGTTGGGATTACATTGTAAGATGATACACAATTTACAAATTAGTCATTTTAGGAGAGTGTTTTGAGGGTCCCACATTTCTTTTTTTTCTTTTCTTTTCTTTTTTTTTTTTTTTTTTGGTTTTTTTATGAATAAACAAAATTTTTTTTTTTTTTTTTTTTTTTTTTTTTTTGGTTTTTTTATGAATAAACAAAATCGATATATGGAGAGCATAGAGGGGTTTGTATGTTGGTATAAAGAAGGATTTAGTTCAATTTTATGTTTAATCTATGGGTGAAAAATTAAAACTTTGCACATCAATCCTTGAACCCATCAGCCTCACATACAACACCATGACCTCTCACTTACAGTGTCCATCTTCACCACTTTTCCACATGGTGTTTTGTGATGAAACAAGTTCAAAACACAGTCGGATTCACATACTACCAGTTTGCCACTGCCACACAGCGTCCACTCAACGGAGATAACCAGAATATTTGGCTAGTATTGCTAAAAAGTAAATAACGTAAATGATTGAATAAGTGCTGTTCTCAATTAACTTCATTCATAAACAAAAGGTTAATTGTCATTTAAATAAAAATAATGAACCTAATGATAGACATAATAATAACTTTTTAATAAGTGCCGCTTTCGAATAAGCGCCTCACTAAAACCTTCAAAAATTTTGTAAGGGCCACAGCGCTTATTATTCGATCATTCCCTGTAACATATTTTAAAATATTTGTTAGGCCTATACATAGGCCAACATTTTACTTGCTAAATTAATAATAGAGATTTCCTGTCTTCCGGATTCTGTAAACATGGCATAGTAATTTCATTTCACTTCCCTCCCATTTTTAAAGTTCAGGAATAGGCCTACTAGCCTCGTAGGGCCTAGGCCTAGCTCAACAATTTAAATTGAAGCCAGCTAGGCCTAGTCCCTACTAGCAGGGCACAGGAATTCACGGTATTACTATAGTTTCCCATACCGTTTGGTTACCTTGACTGAAAGTCCGGTCCTAGGATAGGCGGATAGTCTCTAGTAGGCCCCTAGTCTAGGCTAGCCATATAGGCCTATGCCTAGCCTAGGCCCTAGGGCCCGGGGCCCTAGCCTAGATGCCAAACCCAATCCACCAATCGTAGCGAAACCAAATGCAAGTCCTCTTTCGTGCTAATCTTAGCACCAGACCCACAGTATACAATTGTTGCATTATCGAATAAATGTTATGACTTATTTATATATATTGACTGTCTACAATAACATCATAATAGGCTAGTAACGATCAACCATGAATTGGGACGAATCAACTTAACTAAACTATCGATTATACACGTCACAAAGCAGGAACAATACCAGAAATACACCCTGTCGCTCTGCGACCAATGACGTGACAGCAGGATCAGCAAGTGTACACACTCGTAGTACAAAGTATTCTGTAGTGTCTTCAGACATGGAACAGCGTACTCCAGCATATAGAGTTGGCTGCTGTCACTGTTAACAGACGAGGAACAGTCAGGAGTTCCTTGTCTCTAGACAGGAACAGTACAAGAATCGGGTGGGATCCGACAGTCTCGAAAAAAATTGACCATTCTGTGTAGAGGAGCCTCAAACCTAAAACTACAGCAGTCCGCCACTTTCACTCGGCTACCAATCACTACACAGATTTTCACTAAACTAATAAAGAACCTCCAATTCGGAACCACTTCGCGTTATGATTTCACTCTCTATAAAGCTCTATTTGCCTGCCTACAAGCCAGCGAAATTGTTGCTACGAAAACTCTTGAACATGCGCTAACGTCAAACGACATAGTACTTCATAAGGATAAAGTAGTCATCACTTTCCGCACGTTCGGAAACGTTCTATACGGAAAAATTCGCCCCAAAGTGGAAGGTCAATATTTTTTAATCTAGACCACAGGCGTTTCAACACACACTCTTTCAGGATAGGAAGACGACTACAAACATATGTTTATTTCATGTATAGAGATCAAAGTTTTTTGGAATCAATTTTTTTTTTCTTACATAAACTGGACCTCCCAAATGTCGTTATTACTTTACGTTCACTTATTGTAGTTGACCATTTAAAAGGTCAAAGATTACTTTTTAATTAATTACATGATAGTTGTTGCCTCATTCACAATTTTTAGATTTAGAATGAGGTATTATGATTGTTTATCAAAACCAGATTTATTCAATAATTTTTAAAACGAATTAGAATGGCGTATAATTGGAGTTACTTAATTTCTTTTTTTTTTTGGTAGATTTTTAAGTTATAATAAAATAGAAAGAAAGGTAAAAAGGAAAAAAGAGAAAAAGGAGAGAAAAAGGGATAAAAACTGAAAATTTTTCTCTTGGTTGGCGGTAGTAAAATAATTTATATATGCCTATGTATATGATATGTATATATCTATATCATTGTTGAATAAAAGTGGGTGAAACCAACAACAAAAAAAAAAGTGCTCAACTCGGCAAAATAAGCATTTTTGTGCAAAAAGTGACAACGTTAAAATGTTGAGTCAAAATGAAATTGTTTTTTTTTTGGTACGGTGAGATATCCTCAAACAAACACTATTCCATTGAAAGTTTTGAAGTTTTTCGGAAAAGTACTCAAAATATGGCGGAAAATCAAAAATTTGCACTAAGTGCTAAACTTGGCGAGATAAGCACTTTGGTGCAAAAAGTGACAATGTTAAAAAGTTGAGTCAAAATGTAATTTTTTTTTGTTAGGCACGGTGAGAGAGCCTGAAACAAACAATATTCCATTGAAAGTTTGAAGTTTTTCTTAACAGTACTCGAAATATGGCGAAAAGTCAAAAATTTGCATTAAGTGCTCAACTCGGCGAGATAAGCACATTGGTGCAAAAAGTGACAATGTTAAAAAGTTGAGTCAAAATGTCTTTTTTTTTTGTTAGGTATGGTGTGATAGCCTGAAACAAACACAATTCCTTTGAAAGTTTGAAGTTTTTCTTAACAGTACTCGAAATATGGCAAAAAGTCAAACATTTGCATTAAGTGCTCAACTTGGCGAGATAAGCATTTTTGTGCAAAAAGTGACAATGTTAAAAAGTTGAGTCAAAATGTAATTTTTTTTTTGTTTGGTACGGTAAGATATCCGCAAAGAAACACCATTCCATTGAAAGTTTGAAGTTTTCGGAAAAGTACTCGAAATATGGGAAAAAGTCAAAAATTTGCACTAAGTGCTCAATTCGGCGAGAAGAGCACTTTTGTGCAAAAAGTAACAATGTTAAAAAGTTAAGTCAAAATGTAATTTCTTTTTGTTTGGTACGGTGAGATATCCTCAAACAAACACTATTCCATTGAAACTTTGAAGTATTTCGGAAAAGTACTCGAAATATGGCGGAAAGTCAATAATTTGCACTAAGTGCTAAACTTGGCGAGATAAGCACTTTTGTGCAAAAAGTGACAATGTTAAAAAGTTGAGTCAAAATGCCATTTTTTTTTTGTTAGATACGGTGTGACAGCCTGAAACAAACACAATTTCTTTTAAAGTTTGAAGTTTTTCTTAACAGTACTCGAAATATGGCGGAAAGTCAAAAACTTCCATTAAGTGCTCAACTTGGCGAGTTAAGCACTTTGGTGCAAAAAGTGACAATGTTAAAAAGTTGAGTCAACATGCAATTTTTTTTTTGTTTGGTACGGTGAGATATCCTCAAACAAACACTAGTTTTGTTGTGGGTCGACAATAACAATAATAAGACCTGCTAATTATGTTAAAAAACTCTCTGGTTTATTCTAAAACTCCAACTATGAAACCAACCACGATGTTACATTGATAGTCGCCATGTCTGATCTCCCTGACCTCTATATCTCATAAATATAGATGCCGCTATACATATTTGAGATACTACATACTTCTCCCTTTGTTTAATCAATAAATCCCTAAACATCTTTAAAACAAATTAAATTTTAAACAAAAAGAACTTTAAACATTTAACTCTTAACTCCTGATTCAAACAAATCTTTAAGACTCTTTTAAGACTTCTCAATAGTCTCTACACAAAATTATTAAAACGACTTGGGCGCTTCTCTACGCTGCCACTTCTCGTTTTGATCTCAGAACGAACTCTCTCAGAATTATCAACTGGTTTACTGAAATTTTCAACTCTAACATTAACATTATCATTATCATTGATTATTTCGTTCTGCAAATTACTAGGTCTCTTTCTTTGATCTCAGATTCGCCTCGTTCATTGATAACATCCAAGTCACCTTCATTTATCACATCATTTAAACTACGTTCATTAATCACATCAGTTGAATCATGTTCATTAATCACATCATCCAAATCACGTTCATTAATTACATCAAAACTCTTGTTCGGAACATGGCTTAAGTGTTTCACATTGCTTTGAATAATTTTACCATTTTATGAATTAACCAATTGAAATGCATTATCTCCTACTTGTTTTAAAATAACATAGTGTGTTCTAAAGTAAGTTGGATCAAGTTTACTTTGTTTAATACAGTTTGCAACAAACACTAAGTCTCCTATCTTAAAATTATGCACTTCTGCCTGTCGGCGAGTTTCGGCATAAACCTTCATCTTAGCCTTATAGGTCTAATTATGGTTCTTTAATTCTGCGGAAATATCAGTTCCTGTCGATATCGCGGCAACTTAATGTTTCTGCCAAATAGCAATTCAGCTGGCGCTTTATTCGTAGATCTATGCGGAGTAGATATGTAAGCCATAAGTATCTTTGGTAATTCGCTTTGCCATACTTTACCTTCAGTTTTGGCATTTTTGATACATTTTTTAAAGTAGCGATGAAACCGTTCAATTTCCCCATTCGTTTTAGGGTAATAGGGTGAAGCAAGTAGATGTTTAATACCACATACGTTAAAGTATTTCTCAATTTTGGCACTTACACTGTTATTTTCAAGGAGTTAATATAACTCCAAAAGTGTAGTTAATAAAAAAGGTACATAACGACTCCTTTTCTGGAGTAATATTTACTCTTATATATTTACTCCCTAAAGGGAGTAATACTAACTCCAAAAAAGGGGTTGGAATCACCCCCTTTTTGGAGTTAGTATTACTCCCTTTGGGGAGTAAATATATTAGAGTAAATATTACTGCAGAAAGGGAGTCGTTCTGTACCTTTTTTTTATTAACTCCACTTTTAGAGTTATATGAAGTCCACTTCAGGAGTTATGTTAACTCCTTAAAAGTAACTGGAGTAGACTACAAATAAATAAAACAAAAAACTACACAAAATACTTTGGTGCCCTTTTATTTTTAAACAATTCTTAACAAATACAAATACCAACAAACTTTACGGAAGTCTTTTCCATTAGGTATAGGTATACTGTTACATAATAAATATGCATGTATAGGGCCATGTTACATTTATTTTGAAATATATTTAGGCCTATACAGCATGCTGTAGGCTTGCTAGGTCAAAGGACATTGAAAAATCATGGACTACAAGGATAATCGAAGTATGAAACTCATTCCCAGGAAATATTATATGAGAACCAATCATATCTAAACTTCATACATGTTAGGCGAGACTTTTTTTTATTAATTGAACCGCAATTTTAAAAATATCTTTTTTAAAAACACCAAGCTAGGTACAATGTGAAATGGTT
>NW_022709810.1:0-2096 GCF_011630105.1 Anneissia japonica | reverse complement strand
AAGTTGATGTTTCTATATTAATCATGGTTAGGAAATTTGTCATTTTTGTCAGTTTACAATACTACACCTCCTTGACATTATTGTTGCTACTCTGAAAATAAAATCAGTTTTAATTGTGATATTATTTTAGGCAACCTATCAAATACAGGTAGTTGTTGATTGGTAAGACAGTCTACATTATCCTACTTTTTCAGTGTTTGCATTGTCAAGTACTGTACATGTTTTTAGAGACTGATGGTGCTTGGTATTATTGATTTAAAATATGATGTGTTATTACAACACCCTAAGTGCCAATTGATATGATTATTGATAGAATAAATGTAATATCATGATAAAACAAACAGGGACGTAGCCAGAATTTTGAAAGGAGGGGGGGAGCCATTATGCGAGGTACGTAGAGGGTACATAGGCTCAAAGCCCCCTGGGAAGTAGCGCACTCTGAACGTTTTTTAGGACTGTTTTTGAGAGGATAAAGTTAATATTGCAATAGACACATCATAAATAATATTAGTAAGCCTAACAATAATAACTGGCGGATCCAGGAATTGGAAAGAGGTGACCCAGGTAGGGACTTTCATGGACAGAGGAACCACTGTCCATGAAAATTTATGATTAGGGCACCTGTAGATGGCTGGAAATTACACTCTCAGGCTTAAATTTGAATATATTTTTCTCTTTTTTTTTTTCCCCATTAAAAAGAATTAAAGTGATGTGACCCAGGTAGGGACTTTCATGGACAGAGGAACCACTGTCCATGAAAATTTATTATTAGGGCACCTGTAGATGGCTGGAAATTACACTCTCAGACTTAAATTTGAATATATTTTTCTCTTTTTTTTTTCCCCCATTAAAAAGAATTAAAGTACCCAGGGAAGGGCGTAGATCTGTTTTGAAAGGTGGAGGGGGGAGGGCATTTCAGACCCACCATGGTTGGGGATGAGGTGCGAAAGTTTGAGGAAATAGTACCTCTAGATGGCCAGAAATGACACATTTATATAGTAAAATTCATCATCATCATAACATCACCATTATATGATGCGCCAACAAATTTCTCATGATCTTTTATCAGGGATTGTCTTTGAGAATGTAATTTACATACTTCAAAGTAGTGTTATCACAACCACCTCAGCCCCACCATGGTTGTGGCAGAGGTGAGAGAATTTGAGGAAATAGTACCTCTAAATGGCTGGAAATGACGCTTTTATATAGTGAAATCCATCATCGCCACATTACCATTATATAGTCAAAATGAAGCGCCAACAAATTTCTCATGATTTTTTATCACGGATGTACTTAATATCCAAGACAACTTAGGCCTAACCATAGCTTACTAAGCTTTAACTATACTATAATAATTATGATCAACAAATCACAACTTCTTTTTCGCCTTTAGCACAATTTCCTTGACTCTTTAATATTATTAATATTAATATCTATTATCATTATCACCATCATCATCATCACTATTGTTACTACCACTAGTAATAGTATTATTAAACAAAACTGTATATACAGTAAGCTTGCAAAATGATAAAACCAAACTGAACCATACATTATCACATTTCTGTATCTTAAAAGACCTGTCCTGGGATTTATGGATTTAAGATTTTTTTTAATCACGCTTAGGTCATGTGTTATAATTAAAGTAGGCCTATATGCATAACGTGTGCTGATGCTGCATATTTACATATTTTAGAAGTATTTATTTTGAGTGATCCCAGGAAATAATTTGTATTGGCTACTAATAAAAAGCTTTAAAACTTTAACACTGTGTACAAAGGTGGGGTGGGGGTGGGGGGAGTTGAGCCGCGACTCCCACGGCTCCCCCCTGAAAGCAAACCTCATTATCAGCCACCACATGGTCACAAGTGATTGATTGTCATCTTCTTCAGTGGCGGCTCTAGGATATAATTTATGGGGGGGCTAAGATAGTGGCACCAGCGGAGTGCAGGGAGGCCTAAGACCCCAGGCTTCTCCCGTCTACTCAATTCCGACCAAAACAAATTATTGTATTACAGGGTAAAGGGTACTGCAAAAAATCCACCATTTGGCAATATTGACACATCATGCACAATCCAGGCACTTTCTTTTCCATA